>NC_092865.1:71180052-71185809 GCF_032062135.1 Pyxicephalus adspersus | reverse complement strand
ACAAGTTATGACCATGCCGGGGGTACCACATACACAAAGTATGACCATGCCTGGGGTACACAAGGGTGAGAGTATTACCCGGGTGTATTGGGGTGCAGAGTACTGGTAATAAACATAAGACTCACCCAGGACACCATCCTTAGCACAGTGTGAGGTTGGCGGATAAATGTTTGGGGGTCGAACGCTCCCCCAGCCTTGCCAGCTCCATAGGCAGCTCCCTCCATAGCAAAGCGTGCAGGATAAATCCTCTGCTCCCAATGCCCTTGTAGTGATGCTGACCGAGGACAGAGATCAGATAATGGCTACAGAGCTCAAGGACATGGGAAGGCTCTATGCAGGTGAATGGCAGCAATGACACAATACTGGGTGAGGGAGGGACAGAGGAAATGTCCAGCGAGCACAGGGAAGAGCAGATCAGGCTGGAGGGGAATGCAGAGAGCAGCTGATGTGATAAGAATGCAGCCAAACCCTCGCTTACTGATAGTGCGGCAGCTACAGGCAATTGCTGTCTGTAGCAGAGTCACGAGCATGCGCACTCCGCCCTCTTACCCAGCTGCCTCAAATAGAACCATGTGATCCCGTTCCCAACCATTGCCATCTTGGTCTGAGACGGCTACTTATCTCCATGGCAACAATAGGAGGGAAAAAAAGATGGAGGGCATACTGATAGAAATTCAATAAATACGTGTGCAGTGTTATTTGCAGTATTTGTTTTTAATAAAATTATAGCATTTAATAAAATGTATACATACATTTGTAAACAATAACATATACACAGTAAGAAAAAACAGTATTTATAATAAAAAAAAAAAATGAATGTTTGGCCTCCTGTATTTCAGTGCACAGCAGCACAAACCGTAACGGGCAGCGAAATCTGAGGCAACAAATATCAGCCCTATTCAATGTACAGCGCTGCGTAATATGTTGGCGCTATTTAAATCCTGTTTAATAATAATAATATTAAGCCTACTAAGATTGGAAGCAGCCTAGTCAGCTTCTTAAATCGGACCTATCACCACAATGTTTATTTTATGTAAAATGGTGGATAACCCTTTTTATATAATAATTAAAAAAAAATTTAAATGGTGAACCCCCTTCTCTAAAGACTGAATGGCAGTCAGAACTTCATCATGTATCCCAGGAGGCTTCGGGCTGCTCGGGCAGAAGGGGCAATTCCCACGCATGAGATTGGCACGCCCTATTTTTCATTTACAGGAGGATACGTCACCCGTTCTCGTGCCTGCGCAGTGCGAGTTCAGTGATATAGGAGGAAAAAGGAAGAAAATGGCGGTGCCAGGAATGAAAGGCCTAACTCACGGCCAGGTGTGGAGGGATCGGGGGCTCCGTGAAAGTAAATGGTAGAGACAAAACAAAATATTATGTTATATACCATAATCTAAGCTTGTACTGACAATTTATTATTATTTATTACAATATATTGCCGCACAAAAAAAAACCCTAGCTAGCTTCTGTCTTTCTTTTTTAACCTGTAAACAATATATAGAGGAACGGCCCCATATTTGAAGGGGTATTGGACTAGCACCACCTCAAGAATCTAAAAGTAGGTCGTGTTATTTGTTTTTTTATTTTACTAACATTTCTGCTTTAAAAACCACCTAAACTGAAATAACAGAAAGTCACTAGAAGGTATTTGACGTAGGAGTTTTTTCTCCAATGTCCCTGGCTCTCAGTGGCCTTTTGTTTTAGTTTAACTCTGCGCAGCATGCTCGTCTCTGTATGTGGTGACGATACATACCACCAGCACCAGAGACAATGCAATTCCTGCACATGCAGGAGGGTTTCATCATTAATGGCCATCCAATGGCCGAAGAAGATCACCATGGGGCCAAAGCTTCACCATGGTGGCTTCCTATGACACGTCAATGACAGGATCCTGGACCTGAGCCTTTGCATGCTTGTTGATTATGGCAGAAGATCACCACACACTATTGAGTACAGTTCTGCTTTAAGCTGCATACAGACTTTAGATTTCTGACTCTGGAAACATTCTTTCTTGATAATGTCCAGCAAAGCAGTAACCCCTATTTAATGTACAGTGCTACATAATATGTTGGCGCTTACAGTTCCCTCAGGAAGTAATTTCAGCAACTACTATAGATTGCTTTAAGAAAAAGCTGGATGATTTCTAGAAGCACAGAATATAACTGCGGATTAAAGATTTAAAGAAAAAATATCAGGGACTGTTGATCCAGGGAACATCCGATTGCCTCATGGAATCAGAAAAGATTTTTTTTCCCCTGTTGGAGCAAATTGTACCAGGGGTTTTTTGCCTTCCTCTGGACCAACTATGTCTTATAGGGTTTTATATCTGGGATATGTTTATTTCCCTAGTGGTTGAACTTAATGGACTTATGCAAAAAGGGAGGTTAACCAAAAAGGGCTCCTATGTTGACTAAGATTATTAATTGCCAAGCCTGAATAAATCTATATTATAAGCACAGAAGGGGAGTAAGCAGGCTTTTACTGGCAATCTTATGTAAAAGGTACAATGGTTATTTATACAGTATTTAGTCCTTTTTCCAACATAGGGTCAACTAATTATTACTAAATAATTCACAAATAACATAGATCGTGCATAATAATACCTAGAAATATAGATCAGGATGTCATGAATACATTAGCAAGTAGGATCTCAGATTCCCAACGCGTTTCGCCCCTTGGCTTCCTCAGGTGACAGTGAGATAAAAGGAATATATTCTAAATAATACTGTGTAAGTTAATCGGGGACAGCTGGATCAGAGCATCCCTAAGAGTCCAAGAACGTGTATTCTCATGAAGGCTGGTCGTGGCATGTGTTAATACCAAAACGTAAGGGAGGTTTGTTAGAAGCATATCAATTTGAACTAGGAGGTATTGCAGAGTAATGAAGTTCTCAGTGTATTGCCTTATATCATAAACGGATGAATTTTAGAAACATAATATCTATTAGATTGGTAGTGTTTTTATAATGGTTAGTGGAGATTGATGGAGTGACTAGTTGAAAACCACATCAATCTCAACTAACCATTATAAAAACATTACTAATCTAATTTTCTATTTTATAGCAGAGTGTATGTTTCTCACAGTGTGGAGTAGAAGTGGCAGCAAGTCAGAAAAGCCTGCCTCCATTTTGAAAGACATCAAGAATAAACTACTCCCTTTTTTCATCAGCCCTTCTGTCCCTGACCCTTTTTAATAATTGGAATTCAGGTCTTTTAATCATGGAGACTCAGCATCACATGTGAGTATTACCACAAGTTCCTGGTTTTAGAAGGCTATGTACAGCACCCTACTGTCCCTCCCACCAGGTATGAGCTGCCTGCAATAAATAAAATAGCACAAAAACCTAGTGATGATATCAAAAACAATGGAAGAAATGAAAAAAAAATTTTTTTCTATAATCTTATTATCAAGTTATGGAAAGGGAAAGGACGAAACCAGGGAAAACAAAATATCTGACATATGTACTTGCAGAGGGGTGAGCAGGGATTAACACACCTGCCTTATACTTAAGGTGCATGCCCCAAACTCATCATCATTTCTTATGCTGTAATCCGATAAAATATACAGAAAGAAAGAAATTTCTTTCTTATTTTTTTCCCTTTAGTTTCAAATTTTGAAAGATTAAAAAATTCAAAACTCTCCAGATCAGAAATTGAAATCTGACCTTTTGTACTATGTTTAAGAATGGAAACCAAGGACAGCTCCCTGAAGTTTTTTCCAAGAGAGAAGATTAAATTTACCCTTTCAAAAACTTGTACTAAAATATCTTGAATAGAGAGAAGAAAAAACATCCATTAGTAGCTCGATGTGTATCTAAGAGGAATTACTTGCTAAAAGAGCTAAAGTATTTTCCTTTTTTGGAACAACTAATACATGAAATATTTCCATTAAACAATCCAGTCACATATGAATTCATGAAAGAATCTGAATATTATTTCTTGACAGCACACCTTTAAGCTTTATAATAAAGGTTTATATATTTTATCTTTCCAGGTTGGCTTATTCTGAGGGTAAGGCTACATACACACGACAGATGATTCTCGTCCAACTATCTTTTCATGGCTACTATCAGACGAGAATCGTTCAGGGATCCATCCTGGTGGATACACGAACGACCATAATACAAGTGAAGGGGAGAGAGCGCCATAGGTTGCCGCTTGCTGGTTCTCCCCTTCCTCTCTCCTTAGAGCAAAACAGTGCTGTCCCCCCAACATCACTAATGATTCAAGTCTATGGGGGTGGCAGAGGAGGCAAACTGTAAGTACCATATTAAAAAACATGTGGCAAAGCTAATATCACCAGTCACCTGCACAAAAGGGAAATAAAATGATCCGCACGCTTTATTGTAATCCTGCTTGCTAAAACTGCTGGTGTGTACATGCCTTAACAATTGCTGCTCTGTCAACTCTGTCCACATGATGCCCACTCAGCTGGGCTCAGCAGTACTATTCCTCTGGAGCTTTGAAGACTTAGCCCTGTGTAAAACTTTAAGTTGTGACCTGAAACTAACACAGGGCTGAAGACACTGGCCCTGATTTATTAAAGCTCTTCAAGGCTAGAGAAGATATTTTCATCAGTGAAGCTGGGTGATCCAGAAAACCTGGAATGGATTTCCTAAAATTCATTAGCTATTTCTTGGCAAATGTTTTCAATTATGGACCAGATCCATTTCAGGTTTGCTGGATCACCCAGCTTCACTGATGAAAGTGTATTCTCTGCAGCTTTGAAGAGCTATAATAAATCAGGACCACTGTCTCTGGCCATCATGTCACCAGCCATCATAAGGCACCATCATTGTCATTGAGGATGAAGGGGAAAGATGATTTACCATACCCAATCGTTCTGGAGAGTGTATCACCTGGGGAGCAAAGTGGAGATGAGAATGTACTGGTTGCGGGGTTTCCAGTTTTATGGATTGTTGTTTTGTCCTGTGCGATTAAAGCTCTGGTTTGCATGACCATTGTTAGTGCCTTTACTCTTTGAAAATGCAGATGCCTGTTTCTAACAGCCCTTGAAAGGATTATACCATCTTGTCCCTGCTCTACTGAACATTATTACATGGTGCAGCCTTGGTGCACAGGTAGACGTGTTCAATGAATTGCTTTTATTCCAAAAGAAAGGCAACACCAAAGGCATAAGATCATATCTGAGCATGTAGCCCCCTTAAAGGATGTCTCTGGGTTGGTATCTGGGGATAAAGAAAAGGCGGATTTACTAAACACTTTTTTTAGCTCTGTGTACACAACAGTTGGGCAAAATTAAGGTTGACAAAGCACCAGGACCTGTTGGATTACATCCACGTGTCCTCAAAGAGCTGAGCTCAGTTATTTCAAAGCCGTTATTTCTAATTTTTAGAGATTCCTTATTCACTGGCATGGCACCAAAGGATTGGTGTAAGGCCAATGTGGTTCCTTTCTTCAATAAGGGAGCAAATTCATTTCCAGGTAACTACAGACCGGCTAGTTTAACATCCATAGTTGGAAAAGTCATAGAAAGTTTGATAAAGAGCCACATAGAGGGGTTTCTACTAGAAAATATTGTTATGAGTGATAGTCACCATTTTTTTATGAGGACGTAAGTAAACAGGTAGACAGTGGAAAAGCAGTTGATATAGTGTACTTTGCTTTACTTTACTTTGCTAAAGCATTTGACACTGTACCCCACAGACGATTATTATGGAAGTTAGGGTCATTAGGTTTGGAAAAGTCAATCTGTAAATAGATAGAGAACTTGCTTAAAGATCACATCCAGAGA
>NC_092865.1:71169931-71179598 GCF_032062135.1 Pyxicephalus adspersus | reverse complement strand
TCCACTTTAATTCCCTAATAACTTATTATGTGTTGCACTTTCTTTACACTTACCTTTTCATGCTGAAGTTGGTACTCAGGTCCCTGTTTCCATAGCAACTAATCAGAACTCATTTGCGGGTCAGTGCAGCCATGCAGCTTACAGGCATCACTGTGCAGACAGCAAGCAGCCCTCATTATGTCTTATGAATGTAACAAACTATTACAAGTCAATGAATAAGATACACAATAAGGATTACAGACAGTATTTGTAAAGTTTGTACTAATACAGGGAATCATATAATTATTAGTCTTATTATGTTATATATAAATATCATATTTTAAATAAAACAAATATTCTTTATTCATGATTATTTAGGATAATAATAATTAATAATACCCTAAATAATCATGAATACAAAATATTTACATATTTTTTCACTGACTTGCTAATAATTGCTGTATATTTCTTATTGATCAACATGATTTGCAGGAAACCTAAATGCAGTGTTCCTGTCCTGGTAAGAAATTAATATTTTTCCATCCTCGGGTTTCACTAAATTGTATTCAAAAGTAGGATAGTTTGTTAGTCTTATACTCTGTTTTGGTGTGTTAGAAAATTATGAAACACTGAGAAAAGGACACATTTATGATATTTGTAGTTATCAATTTACCACATTTATCAATATATAAAAAAAAAGGTGGAACACCTCCCCTTTCTGTATTGATGGCCACGACCATCAAGACAGAATAGGAGCGCAAAGCCTCCCGGGATATTTATGTCACACATTCGGCAGGCCCTGATCTCGGGCATGCGCAGATCAATAGAAGAAAAAATGGGCATGTGAGATCGGCAATGTTTTTTCCCAGTCTACATCACCGGATCTCGTGCCTGCGCAGTGCCAGATCAGGTGACGCAGGAAAAATAACCCGGAAGCAGAGAGAAAAGATGCCCGTGCCCGGTGCACCTTCTGCGCGGGGCCGAAGACGGATATAGGTACGAAACCAAATGGTAGAAACCTTCTGCACTGCTTTTGTGGCGTATGGCATATTTTGCTGCCTTTTTAGGCAGGTAGTTACTAAGAGTCCAAATAGTTGGAGAACTGAGATTAGGGAATGGGAAGGGCATTCCTGAAGCCAAGGAATGCTGCAGAGAGAGTGGACAGAACTGATGGTACTGAAGCCCTGGGGCTAAACTAGGCTGGGATGTAAAGCTTAAACCATTTAGACAGGATCCAGTAGGTGCTTGAAATCAGGAATGGGACTTTAGGAAAAAGGTCATTGTGTCATGGAGAAAATATTTCCCAGTGGAGCTACGGTTAATGAGAATGGCATGGAATGGTACTATACTACTTTAACCCTCTCACCTATATGTGTTGGATTTTTCAATAAACCCTTTAATACAAAGATCTCCGAGCCTCTGAGAGTTTCAGTCATCACCCTGCTACGGAAAACCCCGTTACAATTTGGCCGCACCTACAGGGGTGATCGCAACATGTTGCATATGTGTGAAAAATAACTGCCTTGGATTGGTAAATTTTTATCACTGCTCTCATAAATTTTTTGAAATAGAAAAAAATCAAAAAACAGTGTTCTATAATTAATTGGTATTATTAATTGTTATAATTTGATTGCAAATGTGCATGATATTCCACACAAACAAGTGACAATAGATGATGTGGTATTTCAGAATGTCACTGTGTTGCTGAAACAACTACTAATGACCTGCTACTTTTAAATGCTGATGCTAAAGTTTTTGTTCTTTTGTTACATCATGGTTAACCAGATAATAATCTAAGTGGCAGTGATTATATGCTGATAACAATATGTAACTACTTTGTTTGAGTCTAAGCAGCTACTTAAACACTAAAGAACCCTCACCAGGTGCAAACATCCAGTTATATGTCGGTAAGTGTTGAACTTAGACAATATTCAACTTTCCCTGTTCCATCATAGGGTGCCATCACTGTCATCCTTCTTCTCTTGCAACAGTATTTTATGCTTAAAAAATATAGTGTATGTATATGGTGTCTCATCCAACCATATTCTTCCTAATTATTTCTCCTATTCATGCCTTCTTCTCTTCCTAGATATGATCTTCCACCATCTTGATTGGCCAAGCCCGGATGACGTCACTCCCTCAAAGGTGAGAACTGAGCCTTACCATTAAAAAAATGCAAGCAGACAGTTTCCTTATTGCAAAACAGACAGGTGATATCCGTTTTGCAATAGAATAAACTTACCTGCCTGTTCTCAATTTAACTCACTTTAACAATTTTAACTCACTGCTCCTCACTCCTTCACCGGCGCCGCCATCTTTACCTGGTCCTCCTTCAGGTTTAGGATCTTCACCCTTCTTGATTGGCCAGGCCAGAATGTAAATGTGCATAGGAGTACATTTCTTCCTGGCAGCCAGTTATGCTGGAATTGTGTACTGAGCTGAACATTATAAAGAAGATTGCAAATAGGCAGGTAAGTTTGTTTTGCTGCAGAACAGACATAGTCTGTCCCTTCTACAATCAAAAAAACTGTCTGCTCCCAATAAAAAAAAAATAGGCTTTATTCCACTTTTAGAAAGATATTAGATTAGGATGGTGTTGATTTACTAAAGGAGTTTAGGTTGTGCACTTGTGAATTATCACTCTGCAAAGGAGAGTGAGATGAAACTTCACTGACTTCAGCCATCCATTTGTGTACAAGCAAAACATTTTTTTTTACATTATCATCCAGGTGATTGGAGATTGTTTCCAAAGTGATTTTTTTGCAAATCAACTACTGCAAAAGAAATTAATTTACAGCCTTGAAAAACGATGTAGGTGGGCAAATTAGTCTTTGTCCCTGTCATCACACAGCGTTTTAAAAAGTTTTAGACTACGCAGAGAGAGAATCCTTTGCTTTAATTTCAGAACACCTTTTTTTTGTGGTAGTGGTGGGGTAAAAACCTTTGTTTTAATGGGCGCTCAGAGCCCCCTTGCGATAACCACATCACGCATTCCAGGAGACATCTGGCAGCTCTTTCTGCACATGCCCAACTAGGAGCTTTTTCTGCGATGGGAAAAAAAAGTGCATGTGCAGTGGGACCGACACTCTCTTTTTCCCATTTACAACAGGCTATATCTCCCGATCTCGTGCCTGCCCAGTGCAAAATTGGGTGACATAGGCAGAAACCGGGAGATGCAGAAAGAAGATGGCGACACCAAGTGCTTCCTCTGTGTTGGGGGAAAGGCAGACTACAGGACAACGTGGGGACAATACAGGAAAGCTCCAGAGGAATCGAGGGATCTGCGGAAGTAAAGGCTAATTAGTTATTTTTGGTATTTTAGTTCAGCTTTAACTCCGCTATGTATGCATTTTGCATGAGACTAAACAAAGCACCAACTAGGGGCCAAATGATGAATGAGACCTGATATTAAACCAATCTATCTGAACAATTGCTTATGTTTACTTAAAGCAAAAGTAAAGGTAAAAATTAAAAAATAATTCAGACAGGCAGATTCTTTATTGCAGAAGGGATGGGCAATGTCCCTTCTGCAATAAAATAAACATACTTACTTGATCTCAATTTTTTAAATGCCCTCACTTGTACTCATTCTGTCGAGGGCACCACCATTTTGTTCTTTATCTTTTCCTGTTTCCCTTATCATGGGCCATATTGACTAGCCGGGTCAGGATGATGTAACTCCTTTGCCTGTGCGTGGGAGTTCATTCAGTTGTGAATTCCAGGTATCATCAAAGCATGGGTAGCTCAGCTTTTTTGACAGTTTCTTGGAGGGATTAGGCAGATAGGAGGGATTATTACAGAAGGGACACAGCCTGTTTCTTTCTGACCTGTCTGATCGAACATTTTTAAAAATGAAACTTCCGCAACACACCGTGGACAGATGTTTGTATAATGTATATCACGCCATATTTATAGCTCAATGAGTGTGCACTCTGTTTATCTAATCTAATTTTTTCTTGTTGGTATTGTTATACCAGCAACCCAGAAACTAAAAGTTTGTTTTCTAATTAAATTTTGTGCTAACTATTTATTATTCTATTATTACATTTAATTACCTGTAATAAAATTTCTCCTCTCCCTGATCTCTTTACGTTTTTTGTAGTATAAATTTACATATGTAAATACAAAAAATTAAACTTTATTTTGTTTTAAAATAAGATTGCCAAGTGTTGTAATGAGTGCCATGTGTGATGTAATATGGTGGAAGTGCAGAAAAAAATTGTAACAGAGGATTTTTATAGTGGGTGATACAAGCTGCACTGATCCTTGACTTTTTGCTTCCAAGTATTATACTGGCTTATATTGCTTGTTTGATTAACTTCTGTTCATTTAATTCCATCAGCCTCAAGTTTTTTTTTCTTGTTTTAGTACAGTTTAGAAAATGTTTTAAAATTTGGGTTCATCATAATTCTTAACTGTTACAAAGCCATTCTTATGTACTATGTACATTGAAAATTTATGTAGCTTTTTTGATATGAGCCTTTGGCTGCATTCATTAGAAGATGCCTAATAAACGACTAGCAACACACATACATAGTAAAGAACAACAAACATTAAATTTAAATGAGGGAAGAAGGAAAGGTAAGGGAGGAAAAAGATAAGAAAAAAGAAGGAAAGCAATTGGGCTCTGGTCACTTCAGATGTGCGTTATTCCATCATCCCGTCCCAGGAGTCTTAATGGAAATTCTTAATTATTAACCCTAATTTGTATTACAAAGATGTGTCTTCCTTTTCATTCAGTGCGGACATTGTGCAGTCCTTCTATCTGGACTGAGCAGCACTTAATAATACCATCCAGGACCTAGCAATGAGCCCAGATTTAGCATTAATCCACCTCCTGGTTTGTTTTTATGACACTTTGCCCCTGATTCATCAAGCAGAATCGGATGATCGCTCCGCTTCCAGCGAGTGCGGATTTTATTGATGAATCAGGGGCTTTGGGCTTGGAGAAAGATGATTGTTATAATATGGGCCATCAACCTGGATCAACAGTTTCTCTTTTCATTTCAAAACTTTAAAACCCAGTTATATTCTATGCTTCCAGAAATCATCCAGCTTTTTCCTAAAGCAATCTATAGTAGTTGCTGAAACTACTTCCTGAGGGAGCCAATTCTACATTTCACAGTTCAGCTATAAATTGTGTGATTTTTCTCTCTTTTGGTCACACTGTGGTTCTCTGGCTAGCCATCTGGCCCTTCAACACTAAGATCCAAGAATGAATCTCAGCTAGGACTTCATTACCCACATGGAGTTTGTATGTTCTCCCTGTGTTTGAGTGAGTTCTCTTGGGGTATTCTGGCTTCCACTCCCATTCTAAAAAAAATACTGGTGGTAGGGGCTAACTTTAGGGAGGTGCAAAGTTTGCCCTGTACCCTTTTTAGCCACAAGGCCCTTCATGGGGGCCCCTAGTCAGTTCTGTACAGGGGCCCATTGTTGGTTATGTCTGTGACTGCTGGTAGGTAATTGGTGTTGTCACTAACTTCCCTATTGACTCTGTTAGGGGAGCTTGTCCTTCTTGCGATCCGGTCCCACGTCGTCATGGAATTCCTTTTTGTCCTGGGGCAGGGGAAGCATCGGGGGCAACCATCTTCAGTCTTCTCTTACGGTCTTCTTCCGTCACCTGATCTCGCACTGTAGGTGCGAGTTCAGGTGAAGTAGCCGCTATAAGGGGTGAGGGGAAAAAAAGAGATCCGATCTCACTGCGCATCCCCTTGGTGGGAAAATGCCCCTTTTGCGCATGCCTGAGATGTTCGAGCATGTGCAGAAGAAGCAGCCAGAGCCTCCCGGGATGCATGATCTAGGTATCTCAGGAGGCTCTGTGCTCTCCTTAAAGAGAAACTAAACTGAAAAGTGCCTTAAAAAAGAAAAACACACTTACATTGGACTTCGATCCCTCAGGGCAGTCCAATTCATCTGGAGGTGTCTTACATCGGGTCCCATGTTGTCCTGACAGTCCCCGTGCCGGTGCCGCCATCTTCTTCCAGGTTCTTCTTCCTACGCCAACCGACCCAGGCGCAAGATCGGGTGACGTACGTTGGAAAAAAACTTGCTGATCTCACATGTGCAGGCGTGAGATCGGCAAATTTTTCTCTCTGCATGAAAAGGCTCCTTCTGCGCATGTCCTAGATGTTCGGGCATGTGCAGAAGGAGCACCCAAGAGCCTCCTGGATGCCTGATGTAGACTTTGCGCTCCCATTCATTCTCGATGGCCTAGGCCAGGGGTGCCCACACTATTTTGGCTTGAGAGCTACTTTTAAAATGACCAAGTCAAAATGATCTACCAACAATAAAAACTGGGACTTAATAACTCTTTTATTCATTTTGAAATGCAGGGCTCCGCGATCTACTCGTGTTGCCTTTGCGATTGCAACCCCTGGCCTAGGCCATCAAGAATTAGGGGGCAGTGCTGCATCCTTTTATATTTTTGTTACATTTTTGCTTAATTTAGAAGAGCTGTCTATCCTTTTATATAAAGTAAAATGTTGAGTTTAGGTCGGCATTATTACCATGGCTATAACTCGCTGTTTAATATGTAGAGAATATATAAATAAAGATAATAATAGGGATAAATGTCTAGAGAAAATACTACAAGGAATACAACGTGAAGGTTTATATTATGAGATGAATTATATTGCTGACATTTCTGGGGTGAAAACCTACAAATCACTGCCAGTTGTGATTTAATGACAATAGGAGGATGTGTCCCCTAAGGTGAGCGTTGGATAAATATTTAGAACTCTCATACGTTAAATTACAGATACATTGGGGGCATTGTGACCTCCTTGTAACGTTTATTGATAACGACAAACACGCGACAGCGACATCCCATTAGAATCGAGACTGTACTTTTGTTTCCATTCCAATAAAGCTTATCAGTAAAAAAAAAAGAAAAGAAAAGAAAAAAGGGGGCGGGACTACATTTCGCGTGTATAAATGACACGGACGTAGCTTCCCCTTTCTCTCTTCCAGTTCGGTGACTAGACAAGATGGTGAGTGGGAGGAACAACATTGAAATCCGTGTGATATCTCAGCCATCCGTTGTCAGATTACCGGGAACATAGCTGCTTATGTTTCTTTGGTTGTTAGCTGTCCGCTCTAGGTGACTTTTGTCGTGCCTTTGTTTTGTGGATGGTAATAGCTGAAGTCAGGGCGCTTTTTCGTGTAGGCCGCGTTTCTGTGCTTGGCACACGTGACTGTACAGACGTGGCATAAAGGTCAGAATATCAGTGCGGTGATTAAAGTGTAAAGATATTAAAGCTTTATATTCGCACATGGCGAATCTTGCTGGTATTTCTAGCAGACTGTCACTTGCCGGTCACGTTAATGGATTGAATATAAAGATCTTTGTAATTCTGCAATCAGTGGGTTGTACATGTTATAGCAGAGCACATTATAATGGTCATTCTAAATTTATTGTACAGTGCTATGTAATATATTGGTGCTATATATGTTTGTGGCTTTCCTTCCATGACTGGCAGCCATATATGTAACCTGGGGCCTTGCAGCTGTCACTGTGTTAGATGTTGGTGTTGCCAGGTTTATTGTTCAGAAGTGTTACAAATAGAATTATATTTCCATTTTACAAAATAAAATGAAAAATCCTATACAAGCTTACTAAAGCTAAAAGTTTTTAACCTTGCATCGGACCCGGGCTCCAAATGCGCTAATCTGGAACCACCAGGGCAGGGGTGCAAAAGTCAGGCCCGCTGGACAAATCTAGGCCTGCAAGGTAATTATATTTGGCCTGTGACATGTCTGCTAGAGCTAACCCACCAGTAGACTGCATGCCCTGCCAATACTACAAATCCCAGAATGCTTTGCTGCTGCGTCAATCAGGATCCACAAGCACTCCTCCTCTGACCTTCTGTGGCCACTTTCCTCAATTGTAGATATTTTTTCAATAAATATCAAGGTTAGCCTGCCACTTCATCCAAGTTTTTCTTTTTGGCCCACTGTGTATTTGAGTTTGACACCCCTTTATTAGTGAAATAAACATATCCCAGATATAAAACCCTATGGACATAGCTGGTCCAGAGGAATGAAAAAAAAATCTGGTACAATTTGCTCCAATCAGATATTCCCTGGATAAACAGTATGTTATCTTTGCTTTAAAGCTTGATTATACAGTCTGTATTTGAAGAACACTTTATTCCCAAATTATTTTCCTTGGCGATTTTTAGGGTGTGAATTTAAGAGGATATTGTTAGGGGGAAGTAATATATGTGGGGTGTTACTAGGTTTAAAGTATGATGGTACTGACAGCTGTTCATAAAGCAAATCTAACTGGTGCAAGATATGTAACAGATGAGATTTTATGATTTTTGGGGTGTGCATTATGAATCCGTTGTCAGTTCTAGAATAGATAGATCTACTGGGGACTCTTAGAGGTTTTCCCTTACAGTTAAAAGATCTCATAATTTGTGGGGGCATAATAGAATGTTCTTCTCTCCTCTTTTATTACAGCCTTGATGTGACATTAATTTTTTTATTTACAGTCTCACCGAAAGTTCTCCGCTCCAAGGCACGGCTCTCTGGGCTTTCTGCCCCGCAAACGCAGCAAGAGACATCGTGGCAAGGTCAAGAGCTTCCCTAAGGATGACCCAAGCAAACCAATCCATCTTACAGCTTTCCTGGGTTATAAAGCTGGCATGACCCACATTGTCCGGGAGGTGGATAGGCCTGGCTCAAGTAAGTGTAAAACAGCCATCCATAAAATATTCTTCAGCTATATAACAAAGACCCTAACATAGTATTAGACATTTCTTAGGAAGTTGGCACCTTTGCCTTGTTGGATAAACATCAGTTTTAATAATCTGTATAAAATTTGCACATTAATCCCACAATGTTCCTTTAATAATCGGTTAGATTGGTGGGCTTATTACTCCCAATAGCTACGTTTTGCTACAAATGTGAAGATGGTATTATCTAGTGGAGGGTAATATGTATTAAGTATGAGAACTATAGCCATTATCACCTATAGTGCAAACTATTGAAATAGAACCATGCTCACCTTTAAGGTTACATATGATGATACATTCTCGACGGGCGGACTGATTGACAGCCTTTGGTTGTCATTGCTGAATGTCGAGTTCTGACTGTAACCTTTAGCATTGTGCTGCAGATAAAGATTTGGAAGAGCAGCCAAAATGCTTCTGGTGGATGAAAGTAGTTATTTAACCTCAGGGATTTTGTTTTAAATCTAGATTCAGTAGAATTAGGCATTGGACTACATGCATGGTGATTGATTTATGCCATTTTTATTTTTTAGAGGTAAACAAGAAAGAAGTTGTCGAGGCAGTGACTGTTGTGGAGACACCTCCTATGGTCATTGTTGGCATTGTCGGGTACGTTCAAACTCCACGAGGTCTCCGCAGCTTCAAGACCATCTTTGCTGAGCACATTAGTGATGAATGCAAAAGACGATTTTACAAGAACTGGTGAGTGATATACTTGGGTTACAGTCACACTAGCATCTAACACAGGATTGTGTAGTGTACCTGTAAAGAATGTACATGTGTAAATGGTACACATATATGTATTGCCCTGAGCAGGCATGAAACTTAAATACCCTTAGGTATACCTCAGGATTCTTAGACATGGAGTGCATGAGCTGTATTTGTTTTAAAATGTTCATTAAAAGTATAAGGCACAGAAACATTGACTAGGGTTTGACTTTTTTTTTTTTTTT
>NC_092865.1:71118267-71169867 GCF_032062135.1 Pyxicephalus adspersus | reverse complement strand
TAACTAGTTCTTTGTGTTTTAGTTGCCTAACCTGCTATTATATATGTTTAATGAATTGGAATGAACATTGGCAGCTCCTCTCAGCTTTGGTCTTTTAAGCCATTGTCTGATGAGCTCCAGGCTCCTCTTGCTGGCTGAAAAACTCCTTGGAAGCCATGCAATGAGCCAAACACTTGAAAAGGTATGGCTCCTTCCGCTCATGTCCTTTTTGAGGCTTGATGAGGGGCCCTACCAACTGTTATACTCTGCCGTTAAGGTATAAGTCAAAGAAGAAGGCATTCACAAAGTACTGCAAGAAATGGCAAGACGAAGAAGGCAAGAAGCAGCTGGAAAAAGACTTCAGGAGCATGAAGAAATACTGCCAGGTCATCAGGGTCATTGCTCATTCACAGGTGGGTAACCCGCATTCATTTAAACTGGCTTTCAAAAACCAAGACATTTATGTAAACAAAGGGTTCTTCAATTAGGTAATAGAGTGAGGTTAATATAATAATGCACTTGCACAAGATTCTTAGGTGCTGCCAGATAGTGATACTCTTTACCACACTTGCTAAGGTAAATTCTGTATATGCCACCTATTGGTCAACCTTATGGTATACTGGTGGTATGAATCAGTGGCAGTAATTCCATAGTATTACTAGTCAGCAATAGCATATAGTTGAACAAAGGGTGGGTTTTGCAGTGTTCATTGTGAAAGTAAACAGATCTGTTAAGTAGGCAGCAGTCCAATTCGAAAGTGAAAATTTGAGCTTTTAGTAATTCATGTAGTTTGGCACCATCAAAAAAAATGATCTACTGCAACACTCTTATCCTCTTTCCTCTTTTTAGATGCGCCTTCTGCCTTTAAGACAGAAGAAATCCCATCTCATGGAAATCCAAGTTAATGGTGGTACAATTGCTCAGAAGGTTGACTGGGCCCGTGAGAAACTAGAACAGCAGGTAGCAGTGTCTGGAGTCTTTGGGCAAGATGAAATGATTGATATCATTGGAGTGACAAAAGGAAAAGGCTACAAAGGTTAGTGTAAAGTTCTATTTGAATACTGCTTTTCTGTATTTACCAGTGTAGTGTGAAAGTGGTGATCTAGGGGTTTTGTTCTGTGATGAGGCCATGGAACATGCGCTGGGCACAGTGCCTGATATCTCCTGAGGAATTTTTCCATGCTGCCTTCCTTCTGAGAACATTGATGTGCATAGTAATGGTGGATTGAATATGTGCTACTTGTTCCTGATTTTGAACTTCCCTGTTTCAGGTGTCACTAGCCGTTGGCACACAAAGAAACTGCCACGTAAGACTCACAGGGGTCTGAGAAAGGTGGCTTGTATTGGTGCCTGGCATCCTGCTCGTGTTGCCTTCTCTGTGGCTCGTGCTGGTCAAAAGGGATACCACCACAGAACTGAGATCAACAAGAAGGTATTACTTGCTGCATGTGAAGTTATTACTTTACTGTTTTTGTTGTCTTGCATCCTGTAGTGTTTATACTACATAACTAGAAGTGGTCGGGGAGTTTCATAACTTGCATAAGTCAATTTTTCCCCATCTTTTTGACTGTACACAGCTTAGCAATGGTTTTGTAAAAGTCCTAATCTCATAAGATTGTTGGCCTTCCATTGCACTGTAAACTTTACCAGTATATATTTTATTTCTCTAGATCTACAAAATTGGCCAGGGCTACCACTCAAAGGATGGCAAACTTGTCAAAAACAATGCTTCAACTGATTATGATCTATCAGACAAGAGCATCAACCCTCTGGTAAGTGATAATGGAGTTGTTTTAACTTGTACAAATGCACTTCAACATTTGACTGAAAGATGATTGTCAAACTATTGAAGTAAAATAGTCTTAAATAGTTGGGCTAGATATAAACATACTGATAAATACACAAGCACATCATTCTAAACAGATTTTCTAGTGCTTTGTTTTTGGAGCAGGAAAATGTCATAACACATTTTACTGTACAGTGTTGGTATACCTTGGTAGGTTTTGGGAGTGGCTCTCTGATAAAAGCTGAGCACAAAATGTCTCAAATGACAATTAGGAGTCTCCAGAAAAGAATGTTTAGTTTTTCTTCAAGCTAATCCAATTGTGATTAGTCCTGTGATGAAGCAATGGAATAAGTGCTGGGCACAGCTCCTGAACTGCATGAAGATCTGTTCCATGCTGCCTTCCTTCTGAGGACTTATTTTATTTCAAGGCTGTAGTATGTCAAACAATACACCCCATATTGGTTAAATATAATAGATTTGGAAAGATTAGGCCTGGTTAGCTGATGACTATTTGTAAATGTGAACATTAAGGTTCAAGTACTGGTTTGCGGTTGATTGCATTTTAATTTTACTTTGTTTTTTTAGGGTGGATTTGTTCACTATGGAGAGGTGAAAAATGACTTCATCATGCTGAAGGGTTGTGTTGTTGGGACCAAGAAAAGAGTTCTTACACTGCGCAAGGTATTCAATCTTATGGTTAAAAAAAAAAAAATACAAAACTGGAGCTAGAGGCTGTTATCTAACTTTTTTTTCCCCACATTTTATAGTCCCTGCTTGTGCAGACAAGTCGTCGTGCTTTGGAGAAGATTGATCTTAAATTCATTGATACCACCTCTAAGTTTGGACATGGTCGTTTCCAGACCGCAGAGGAAAAGAAGGCTTTCATGGTAAGTAGAGAAAAGCTTTTACACACCTTACTTTCAGTAAATCCCCCCCCCCCCCCCACACCAGATTATGAAGCTGACATTTGGCTTTATTGGACTGCAATATGCTTCTTATAATATGTGCACATGGATAAATGGCGATCAATAAAGGCTGGCAAACTAGGACTGTATGACAGTCTGGTCTACACTCTATTTGGGTGCTGTTGGGAAGGTGCAGTGACTATTATAGTTATGTAAATCCAGAACTAGCTGGGCATATACAAATTCTTGAGTTGGAACCTGTGACATTCAGGTTTTCATCCAATTTGACTAGTTTGCTCTTGCCAAAGCTGCTTAGAAGCATTCGTAGCCTATATAGATCAGAGTTCAGTGATCTTTAGCTATCTGTAAGGATGACTCCTTGGCCAACAGGCATTCTATCCAACAACCACCACACTAATGTACCTGGCTGTGGATATAGTAATTTTAGCTGGGCTTATCTGAAAACCTGAAAGTATTTTAAAGGTTCTCCCATGTTACGGTAGCGTTCTGCTCTCATACCACATTGTGTTGTGGTTTCCAAGGATTTGAATTTCAGGTGCCTGCAGTTTCTTTGAGAAAAATGCCCAGTAAAAATGTTTCAGAAAAGATTTAAATTTTCATATTCTGCTCCCCACTTGCTGAAACTGGGATCTTTTATTTTTAATATAATTTTCTATTGCAGTTAGAATGTTGGATTTTGCTTGAGGATAATGCAGTGTATAAAGTTTTAAAACAAACCCATTTAAAACCCGTTACAGGCTATTTTTTGTGGTGAGATTTATTGCATCAACCAGTAAATTATGTTCCTAATTTGCATAGTCTCTTTAGTGCTTTTGTAACACTACTGATATCCTGTTGTACATTTTAATATATAAACTATCTTGGATGGATAATTAATGGACACAATATTACTTTTTTTTACAGGGACCACTCAAGAAAGACCGTCTGGCAAAGGAGGAGACTGCATAAAGCAAAGCTTATTCTGTTCTATCTGTTTGGCTTTGTTCCATCTAAGTCTCAATAAAACAATTCAACACATGTTTGTTTGTTTGATTGTCGATTCTTCTTAAACCTTTAGTTTCAACTTCATGCTGTATGGTCACTCTGCAGTCCTGAATTTTTAGATGGTCCATATGCAATAAATGCAAAGGCTGAAGGTCCTGTCATATTCATAAAAAAAACATTTAAAATATCATTAGTGACAGCTTTATAAGTCTAAGTGGCAAACTACCTAAAACTGTAAGGGTGCATTAGTGGCTTTCATGGAATCTGTTTAAAACGCCTCTGAGAACTTTATTTAGGATGCATTTTATCTGGAGTTTACCCCAATTAGTGGGTTTTGCATCCTGGTAGACTTAAGATGAGGTTTTTTTTAAAGCTCTAATATAAATATAGCAGCTAAAAATCAATAAAGTGCATTCATAATGAAGCCTGGTTCATGTGAAGTTGCCTAGGTATTCACAGAACAAGGTATGTAAAATGTCCAGTGTTTTTAACACGAGAGCCAGGTTTTTGTAGCTGCAGATTTTCATTTAGATTCTGTCAGTTAGCAGGTGGTGCTCTATTGGCTATTAGCATGTATATCTATTGGCATGTAGAAAATGAGTTACTGCTATCCTGGACTAAACATAGTTGTACAATACTAAATTGGCTGTTACCAGTCTATATAATATAAATGGGAGTATGCTTGGTTTTACTACCATGTGCTTATATCTCAAAACTCCTAGGGGGAAAGGTGTTCTGCCCGTCAGAATGGAGTTATTGATGGCAGATATGTTCTGTTGGGAGTTTATGGCTGTGTATTGTGTGCATTTCTGGATCTTTGGGAGCCCGCTTGTAAACTGCTTGATGCTTTATTAGGATAAATATCCACCACAATTGTCCATTCACTAGCAACTGTTCTACCTAAAAGTAAAATGGTGCAAAAAATGAATGCAAGAAACCTAAAGGAGGAAAGTGTAACTGAGTAACATCAAGTTTCAGCTTAACTGGCATAAAATAGATGCTACCAAAAGAACACTTTAATTGCAGCAAAACCTGACTTACTGACCTGTTCTGAGTGTAGATGCAACACTTGGGATTTTTTTTTTTCCTTATTTCCCGATAAGTTTATTTTTTGTCTTATACTGAAACATGGTGGTCTCCAAGGTTTTTCAAAATACAAATGTTCTGTAGAAAAAATGGATTTTACACCACAGAGGATGTACTAGTAGTGCAACTGTGGGTAGAGGTGGTCTACTGTACATGTTTGGTATGTACCTGTAAATCATGATCCATAAATGGTATTTAAATGATAGGTTGGTCAAAAATCATAAAATGCACTTAAGATGTGCTGGGGCTCCAAACCCTAATTCCAATTGTGTTATTAAAACATAAAATTGCTTAAACTAGCAGTTTCTTCTTGCAAAAATAAAATAATTTTTTTACCTATTTGCACATATCCTGAATAGGAATTGTCTGCAAATGTTTGTACAGGTCTTTCCACTCCCAATCTAAAGTCCCTACCAAGGGTACCTCATTAATACGGTCTCAGATCAATTTAGAGGAAGAACCTAACCATGTTTTTGTAATGTAGGAAACATACACAGAGAATATGAAAACTCCATAAAATAGCGTACTGACCGAGTTTGAAACCTGGGAGTGCTAACCTGAGCTCCGTTCCACCCTGTAGGACATGTGGGAGGCTGAGCTGTAATATGCACAGAAGTGATTATTAGAAAGCAATTGAATTGAGCATGGGCCCAGTCCAAGGTGTAATAGGAACTCTGACTGTGGGAGGGACCAGTTCTCTTTTCTCTGTACACCTCCTCTCTCGGTAGTCTCATATCCTCCTTTGGCTTACAGTACCATCTGTATGCTGATGACCCTCAAACCTATCTGTCCACCCCTGACCTGTCTCCCTCAGTCCTGGATAAGGTCTCATGGTGCCTGTCAGCCATCTCATCATGGATGTCTGACCCATTCCTGAAACTCAACCTGTATAAAACAGAACTCGCCATCATCCCCCCCTCAAATTCCAAATCTTCCCCTGACATTTCTAGATGGTAACAATGTTTTTCCTCCCTCCCATATTCAGAACAATTCCAGATCCTGTCACTTTCACCTGGGCAACATTTCCAAAATCTGCCCCTACCTGTCCCCTGAGACCACCAAACTCTCTACATGCTCTTAACTCTCATCTGGAATACTGTAACATCCTCTCTGGTATTCCACTAACCCAGGGGTGTGCAAACTTTTTCAGTCGGGCCACATATTAAAGTTCGAAAGGGGGCCCCCTGATGGCAGAGTGGGTGGGGTTATGCCATCATGACACCACTGATGGCATAACCCCACCCACTTCCATCGCAGATCTGAGCCTGTGATGGGAGAGTGGGTGTGTTGTGTGCAGGGACACAGCCCGCCCACCTCTTCTGTGGCTCTGGCCGGTGCACCCCCCCCCCAGCTGGGTCCTTCTCCTGACCCTGCTCAGGGTGACACCAGATAGAGCCGCTGAATACCCAAAGGGCCAGGGAAACCACCATATTGGGCCGTAGTTTGGCCATGCCTGCACTAACCTGGTTCTCTCCTCTACAATCTATTATGAATGCTGCAGCCAGACTCATCCATCCTTCCCACCACTCCTCTTCTGCTGCATCTCTTTGTAGTTCTCTTCATTGGCTTCTATTTCACCTTAGAATCAAATTCAAGCTCTTGTGCTTTGTCTTCAAATCCCTCCACAGTTCTTGTCCCAATTCCTGACCTGATAGAAAAATACTCCCCTAGCCACTCTCTTCTCTCCTCCAATGACCTACTAATGACTTCCTCACTTATAACCTCATCACACGCACGGCTCCAAGACTTCTAGAGCTGCTCCAACACTCTGGAAAGGTCTTTCTCGTTCTGTTCAGCTTTCTCCTACTTTTTGCTTTTTTAAAAGAGCCCTTTAACTTCTTTGGCGGTAATCCCGAGTGTGGCTCGGGGTGAATTTACCATACCAAAAGAGGTAACCCTTGAGCCATACTTGGGAATTGCCAGGGAGTTTAAAAGTCCTACCTGGTTCCCACATTCCAGTAGCTTCCTCCAGAGATGCCCGACATCTTCTTCCTCTGGCTTTGCCGGCCAGGCATCTGTAACTTAACATGTGAAAGCGGTGTGCGGCTGGGAGGCGGGACCAGGTTGGAAATTTAAATTTAAATTTAAATTTAAATACTTCTTCTTCTTTCTCCTAAACCCTCACTTCTCCTCATTCCATATCTCTTACTTGTGTGCTGAGTCCCCCAACTCCTAGATTGTAAGCTCACTGTATGTATCTGTCTGTAATGTACAGCGCTGCTTAATATGTTGGTGCTTTATAAATCCTGTTTAATATCATTATTAATAAGATAAAATAAAAAAAAATCATTTTCCGAACACCTCAAAGTTATATATAGTTATATAGTGGGATCGGATGTGTGATGTAGACAAAGAAGTACATCCTCAGGTGATAATTTTTTACTGTGTCAACATTTATGTGGTTACAAAATGCAGTTGTTTTTGAAAATGTATGTATTTTTTTGCAATAAATTGTGTTTTTCTATATTATTTGAAAGTAATGTACGGAATTGAGGTTCCCAAAGAATTCTGCTATATATGCTTTTTTTACAACACGAGATTATCTATTTATCTCAATATTATTATTAGATTATCTATTATCTAATTAGCATTGTGTATATATGAAGCTGGGAAGAGTTAAATCATCTAATCTAATCATTTACAGTTCCTAATTATGGAAGTGAACCAAACTTTTTTCTTTCATGAGAATTTTTCCCAGTTTCAGTACACACTCATGGGATTAGGGATCCACATGAAGCACAATGTTCCAGGAAACTCACAAAAAGGCATAATCCTTAAGCCGCATACACAGGTACAATTATTGGCGTTGGAAAGGATCTTTCACAATCCTTTCCAACGACAAAAGACTGCATGATACATGAACGATCTCTGTACATACAGCACCGTTCTGCTCTATGGAGAGGGGAGGGAGAGAACGATGGAGCGGCACCCTGCTGTGCTCTCTCCCCTTCCCTTGCACTGCGATCATTCGTCGTCCATCGTCCGTGGATCTTCCAGGACGGTCGATCGGACGATGGATGACAGGCACTGTACACACGAGAACCATTGGGCATGTGTACGTAGCTTAAGGCTGTGTACACAAGTTCAATTATTGCCACTGGAAACAATATAATGAGTATTATACAACTAAAATGTCATAAATGGAGTAATCTATTTAATGATATTGTGTGTTACTTTCCCACCTCCTAGATTGTAAGCTCTTCGGGGCGGGGTTCTCTCCTCCTTCTGCGTCACTATCTGTATCTGTCTGTTATTTGAAACCCCTATGATGTACACTGCTGCGTAATATGTTGGCGCTATAAAAATCCTGTTTATTAATATTAATAATAATACTAATAATAAATCATAATAATGGTATGTATCTGGGTAAAACTAAACACCAACTATGCCAACACATTTATGACCATGTTTTATTAATAAAAATGGGGCACTCACCCAACTAGTAGTGAGACATTTGTATACTTTGCACAAATTTGATCCATTAGGTATAAAACCTATTGTGGTTGAGAGGACTCATAAGACCCCTTATGGGGGACCTGGATAATGCTTTTTTCACATAACTTAGATTGTAATAGACCTTTAGGACTTAATATTCTCAATAGCTTTAAACTTCCTAGGTGACTTTGGAACTGTAGCCTTCTTTTGTGGATCTTTGTTTATGTGTCACACTTACCAAAAAGAAGGTTTGAGGCTTTTTTAGCTGTCAATATCACTCAATCTGCATTATTTTTTACATTATGTAAAAAAAAGTTGTCCCCACCACTTAGTATTCCAAGGAACCTAAGTTCAGTACCTGAAAGGAGACCTTCCCTGTGTATTTACACTGAATACTAGAGTTCTGCACTTTGCTGCAGTACCCTATTTCATCCAGCAGATGGCACATACATATAACTAGGAACAATCTTCTGGGGGTAAGGACAAATAAAAGTTGCTTCTACCCCGGAGTGCAGAAGTCAGCAAGGGTCAAAAAGTTTAGCAACAGGTTTACTCTAAGCATCTTTCCAAAATTAAACAATGCATAAATAAATAATACATTATTTGTCAATTATCTTTATGGACTTCTAAACACTTTTCTATGTTATGAATAGCTGTAAGAGATAGTTCACTTAGCTTAGTTAATGTTTTAAACTTTTACTTTTCAGACATTACCCAACCACAGGCACTGTAAAGTACTTTTTGCTTGCAATCCATTGAATAGTAGAAGTCATTAGAGCTTCATCTCAATTACTAAGCACTTTGAATGATCCCTTGCAAACTAAATTATCACACTTTGCCCCTGATTCATCAAGCAGAATCGGATTATCGGTCGCGCATTCGTATTCGCGATCCGAAATCGTACGCGATCGCGCTATTCAGCAACTGAAAAAGTTTGCGGCCGGAGCTGCGCATCTCCGGCAGCTTTACACTTAATCGCCTTAATTGGCAGATTCGCGCTCCCTATTGTGAAGGCTGGAATCCGGCTGGCAGTGAGGCGAGTGTACGCGCACACTCGAGTCCGGACCGCCGTAATCCGCGATCGATGGCCGCGCGTACTTTCGCGCTTCCAGTGAGCGCGGATTTTATTGATGAATCAGGGGCATCGAGTGATAATTCAGTTTGCTGAGTGAACAGCCAATTCAGTTTTAGGAAAATCAACCCACTATAGGGGTTACAACAGGAATACATGCTGTTATTAAAGCAATGGGAGCTTAATAAATTAGTTGAAGCTCTGCAGACTTCAGCTTTCCATGTCATGTGCAAGGAAAAATGTTCTCGTACCTGACTGGGTATTTTTTGCAAAGTATATGTTCACCAAATTCACAAAGTAAAGTGAATTATCCCTATACAGACTGATATTTCATCTTGTTCAGTTGAAGCAGACCTATCATCAACATTTTTACTTTACATAAAAGGGTAAATAACTTTATTAACTTACTTAATAAATTTTATGTAAAAAAAAAAATACTCTTTTTTATTCTTCGACTCTTTTAAAAAGTGACGCTCCCCCCTTCTGTCCCTGTCGCCTCTTTTATCAGAGCTGCCCACTAATGACTGGTTGTCTTGATAATGATGGAGGAAAAATTAGATAGAAATAGGAAAGGTGTAGAAAGCACAGATCTAGAATAGATGAAGCAAAACAAGGGAGATGTTTGTCTGCAGGTCATTAGATGCAGCTTTCTCTCCAGCAAAGAAAACAATGAGCTGCACAGTATTCACTCCCAATATTAATGGGGCTAGCAATCACAGGTACAGTTACAGTTAAAACTTTGTTTTGAATAGATAAATAATTTGGTAATAAGAAGATTTTTTATTATAAACCTGACAGTATATCCAAGGTAGTACAATGAGTAGTATTTTGTTTACTTTGCCTTTTTTAATCCCAATTGAATTGATTGGTAAAAAACAATATTTTATTTTATATTTGTATACATTTGATATGTTTTACCACTTTCACCACTAGATGGCAATATTAATCTGCAGATAATCAATAAATCTTCTCAAATGTTCACTCTAAAGATTGCTTATGAAAGCAGCGTCAACTTAAAGCGGAACTAAACTAAAAATAAAAAAAATCCTACTTACCTTTAATTCCTCTGATACCTCGATCCCACTGGAGATATCCTCGATTGGGTCCCACGCCATCCTGGAATCCTCCTTTACCCCAATGCCGAGGAAGTGCCAAGCGCCGCCATCTTCATCTAATTTCTTCCTTGTTCTGACTACGTCACTGCTCGCACTGTGCAGGCGTTGGATTGGTTGATGTAGCCTGCAGGGGAATAAAAGTGCGGAGCTCACCGCCCATGCCGCAGCGACAAACACAGAAAAGGAAGGCCTTCATTCCTATATTTTTTTTTTAAAAAAAGGGTGTTGAAAGAAAAAAAAGCAATAACATCTTCACTTTACATAAAAGAGTTGTCTACCCTTTTATGTAAAATAAAAATGTTGGCGATAGGTCCACTTTAGGATCTTAAAAATCTTCACATGGGCCTTGGTCTTATAGCTGGCTGTGTACAAGGTTGATTTTACATACAATTTACTAAATTGTTTTATTCCTAGAGTTCTATACAACTTGATATAGGTGAGGTACGTGTTAATGAAATGTCGGGCACAGAATAAATCACTCTGAGTGCGTGACCACCTACCACTTTCTTTATAGAATGGTATGGCTTTAATTTGCATTAGTTGATCAATATGATGCTCTTTTTTATTTTTAGAAATGTACATTTACAATTGTAAATGTACAATTACTGTAAAAAACATACAATTTTCAGGATCTTTTTGCCTGGGTGTCCACTTCAGCCTTTTGGTAGCCATATAAGCATCAAATACAAATAATAATATACACTGTTACTATACTTTGAAGGAAATACATATACAGGTAGTCCCCGGGTTAAGGTAATGCGACATACAGAGGACTCCTAGATAAGAACGGGGGCTTCCCTGCTCCCTCGTGTGCAGGACAGAGGCTTGAAAGGGGGTGGTTTTCATGCCTTGCAGTAGAAATCTTTTTCTAAACACAGCTGAGGTTGCCGGTGATCCTAAGAGCTGAGCTGAGCTGATCTGCAACATCTTGTAACTCTTTAATGACCAAGACAAACTCTGCTGTTGTTTCTTTTTGCTTTTTTAAAGCACAGCTTGCTCCAGAAGTTAATGAATGTCTAGGCTCCATGAAGTTTTTTTTTTGCTTTGTTTGTGATGAACTCCCAGTGAGGATTTCATACAGTAACTGACACCGCACTGCCTAATAATATGTTGAGACAAACATCTGTCCTAATTGCATTTATTAAAATAATGTACCTGTTCTGACTTACATTCAAATTCAACTTAAGAACAAACCTACAGTCCCTATCCCGTATGTAACCCAGGGACTACCTGCACTGTTTATATACTTTATTTCTTATGTTTAGTACTAAAAAGTCAGGGTACTTTGAAAAACAACATGCAGCCAGAAGGTGGTAAGTTGTTAGTAAAAGCAGGTGCCTTTTCAGTTCATTATATAAATGCGCTGTGAAGGATCTGAATAGTAGGAATATCAGATTGAATACATAAAATATTATTTCTATTTCAAGGGCAGGCCCTAAAATGTTGGCACTATACCTTAACATATCCAGTGAGGACACTACAGAAAGACTACAGATGACTAATAAAACTGAATGACTAACAATTATTACTAAGCAGCTATTGCTTACTTATACATAATAATCCTTTTACATATTTTTCATGTTTCTTGCCATGACAAATAAATGCTTTTATGCCTTATTATGACTTCATATCCATATCAAGAAGTTTGGTCTTTAAAAAGTTAATGGTGTAGCTTCTGCTATTCTGTATGTAATCTGCAATTATATCCCTATTTAATGTACAGCGCTGCGTAATATGTTGGCGCTATATAAATCCTGTTTAATAATAATATTATTATATAGCCAGTACTGTACATTCACGCAGCCATGTACTTGCACCTGCTCAACCAAGCTAATAAATGACAGGCATTGGGTCCAAATTAAATTTAATATTAGATTATATAATACATACAAAAAAGCAATCTAAAAAAATTGTAGAATTCCTACATTTATAGTCCATTATACTAAGTAAATGGGTTTGGGTGTCCATATTGAGATGAATTGTGCATTACAAAAACATTCACTTTATTTCACAGTTAATAATTTAAAAGGGAGCTCCCGGTTAACCAAATGGCTATCCTTGTATTGGATACATTATAATGTATATGATACATTACCTTTCACATAATATACTCAGCAATATACATACATAGCCCTGCACATATCAATCTCTGGGCGCATGGTATTATTTTTTGGCAGCAGTATTTCTTGTACCAGCAGCTTGTCTGGGACTTTATAAGGCTTTAAGTACATAGCTGTCTCTTGTGGTAACAGATTGTCTGAAAATAAGTAAAGTTATGTAGACATGGCAGTCACTCTGGGAATAAGTAAAGTTATGAGCACATGAACGTCCGTTGTGGATAACGCCTGTCTGAGAATATGACGCTATCTTATGGCAGCAGATTCTTTGGGGATATGGTAGGCTTTTATTCTCACAGTGAACAATCATTTCAATCTACGTGTCTCATATAACAGTGAAATCTCTCACTGCCACAGCTTCCAGTGACCCTAAAGCAAGAAATGCATTTGGTTTGTTCAGATCTGAGGTTTTTGAGCAGATTTACAAAATGTTTGCAAAAAACAATTACCATTGGACCAAATAGGTTCATTCGCAAGCCTGATTTAATAAAGCTCTCAGAGGCTGGAGAATATACACTCTTATCAGTGAAGCTGGGTGATCCAGCCAACCTGGAATAGATTTCTTAAAATTATTTGCTGGCAAATGTTTTCAATCCTGGATCACCCATGTTCACTGATGAAAGTGTATCTTCTCCAGCCTCCCTGGCAGAATGATTATTTAGTATTCTAAAATGTCAAATCGGTACATTTGACATTTAAAACTACCTATAATTTTAAATTTCCTGCCGGTCCTGTCCCCAATGCACGAGTTGCACACAATACGCATGCCCGGGATGCGAGGCTAGGGCATCACCAAGTGGACACAGATGCCGGGCCGACATCACTGGAGGACGCTAGTGAGGACCAGGTTAGCCCTCAATTCCAAGTGTGGCTCGGGGTTACCACTTTTTGTAATGAAATTTCACCTTGAGCCACACTCGGGATTACCGCCTGGGGGGGTTAATAAATCAGGCCCATTATCCGTCATTTCACAGGTGGCAAGAGACGGCAGCATTTCTATGTGGTTTTCTCAATGGAGCATCCAGGGTTGGTTTTCTACGTCTGCCGCCTCTATAGACTTAAATTGGAAGTGTGAAACACCTAAAAATGCTATTACAAGCATTTGTAAACCGCAACTTGTTGTTTTTAGTTGTTTTTTTCTTAACTAGGCTTTAAAAATAAAAGCCAGTACAGAGAGTTGCAAACGCCAGTCTTACCATTTGCCTGCAAAAACCAGGGATTATTTTTGCTGTGCATAGTTAGCATTCGGTAATGTCTGTGTGGTTTTTTAGCGCACAGAAACATCGGGTAAACTAATGGGAAAAAGGCTTGAAAAATACTACACAACCATGAAATCTATGGACCAGCAAACAGCAACAAAAAATGTTCCTAACCTCAATTAGATAGATTAGATATTAGTTGGATATATTTGAGGCAAACATATTTGCTTCCTCCATCCCCAATTCTTCATTTGTCTTTGAGGCCCGTTCACTCAGGGTCACAATTAGTTTTCGTGCATTCCTGTCACACAAAAAAACTTTGAAGTATTTTGTGGTGTTGAATGGTAAATGAGGCAGAACTGCAATGCACCGTATGGTTTTAGCACACACTAGAAATATGATGGGAAAATGTCATGTTTTGTGAACCATTCTTGAGAGGTATCAGATACAGAATAAATAAATGGATAAAACAGGAATCTATTTTACAAGCTCAGCTTTAAGAAGATGAACGGGGAAATGTATGAGCATATTCACAGTGCTAGAGATACTGGTAACTTTAATTACAGTTAGTGCTGGCATGTTTGCTTCCACATACATTTCAAAAATAATTATTTCAAGGGAACCTGTCATATTGTAAAGAAATCATGGGTAGGACTAAGGCTGGAGATTGTCTCAGCTTGGCTTCCAGAGATTGTTCTAGGTCTGGGGCAGAGCAAAACTCTTACACATGATGTACAGTGACGTGCCTGTCTTAAAACTTATTTTAAGCATGTCTTGTGACAAGGATGTTACTTTTGGAAGGAAAATGCTAAATGTTTAATTGTTGAGAACCAGGACAACTCTAAAAAATAAGAAAAATGGGGCCAAAGTGAACATTAAAAATTAGTATATGGTAGCTGCTTTTGATAAATTGTTTTTGTAAAGGTGTATGTTCTATAGTTAGGAACAAGAATAAAGGCATGGTTTAGGACTTGTTACACATTATTACCTGAATACATGCTCCAGGAAAGTCGATCAGTAAGTAGTAGGGTTTGGATTGGGATGATAGTCCCAGATTAAAAACCAAATCAGCTATAGCAAAAATTCCACTTGTGGTGCAATGCAATGCATAGTCCCCATATATACTGTCCAGATCCCCAACGCTTGTATTATTGTCTGCAAAAAATTATTAAAATTGAATTTATATAACCTTCCCACTGTCCTCTGCATCATCATCATCATTCTTTTTGTAAGATTCCCGGGGAATGCAGAGCAGGCCAGATTTTTCAAGAATAAAATCTATTGCAAGGGCATCTTGGGCTGCTCTTTATTCATCAGAATGTCACCCAGCTGCCACTGGCGAAAGATGGAGGTAAGGTAAGAATAAAATCTAAACTTTATATATACTGGGGGAGGGACAGTATTTGTGGATCTAGTATTAAACTGGTAGTTTGATTCAGGATTAAATGATTAAAAGTGACTGGAAGCTTTTTTTTTAAATGCTGTGTTATTCAGGAATATAATACATTTCTGAAAACAATGCTCTTCTATATTTAGAATGTTTGGAATGACTAAGTATTTCATGAGAAGATGAGATATTTTGTAATGTGGGAGTTTCTATTAAAAAGCAGTTATTCAAAACCAGAAAACAATATTGGAAAGAGAAGTCACCTTATCCATCTACTTGTCACAGGAAATGATAAATAATTAACATGACACCATCTAACTTACAAAGTTCATAAATAGAAATTCCGGAATTTTTTTGTATACTGAGCATGCAGACGACTACTACTAACTGTATAGTTTTCACCCCTTCTCCAACACACAACTTCCTCTGTTAGTACAGTAGGTCAGCTCACAGAAACTGAGAATTTACAGAAATGTCTGTATTTCAGATATCACATTAGACAGAATCTTCTGTATTGTAATCACTTATTACTATACTGTATTTATAAAAGCTTACTGCAGGAGGGTTTGAAAAAATGTTGCTGGGTCCCTTTTGAATCTGAAACAGTCTTTGACTTTTTTACCAATTTTTTGCAATTATAGTTGTTGGAAAGGATCTTTCACTATCCTTTCCAATGGACCACACGATGCATGAACAAGCTGTGTACATACAGCACCATTCTGCTCTATGGAGAGGGGAGGGGGAGAATGACGGAGCGGCACCCCGCTGTGCGCTCTCCCTTGCATTAGGATCCATCAGCGTCCATCATCCGTGGACCAGCCAGAACGGTCCTTCGAACGATGGGCGCTGTACACACGTCAGATTCTCCGCCTGATACCGACCCTGTGCCAATTATTGGGCGAGAACCATTGGACGTGTGTACATAGCTTTAGGTTTAAATTACTATTGCTCTTTTGTTAAGGGCCAAACTTTCTTCCCATTGTGATGACATATAACACAACAGTTGAATTGTTGGAGGGAATCTTAAGCTACGTACACACTTCCAATTATTATCGTCGGAAAACGAACGACGAACGTTCCTGCACGATATATATGAACGATCGTATAGCACCGATCCTGCACATAGAGGTAACGACACGATCGTTCGTAGATATTGTACACACAATAGATACGATCGTTTAAGCGATAGAGGAACTATGTGCACGACAGGAAAGTGAACGGACGTTCGTTCATCACGCATGCTCTGAACATGGACGATCAACGAACGACCGTACACACGAACGAAAGGATGATGACTATAATCTACCTGTTAGGAAATGCTTATCTGGCCAGCGATCCCACACTCTGTGCCACTACAGTATAGTTGTCTGTTTTCTGATCAGCAGCTTGCCGCATCGCCAGCTTTCCTTTAGCTGTGCAGTTTCCACCTGAGATGTACCATTCTCAGCATCCCCATTATCTACTGGATTTCTGTTGCTGACTCTTGTGACCCCAACTCTGCTTTGCCTTCTACCTTTGGATACCTTCTTTGGCAGACTGACTACCTTTGCATGACACCTAGTTCAGCACAACTAGCCTCCTTAGTAGGGACTTGCTATATGTGAAGGGTGCCCAGTTAGGTTGGAAGATTGGCATATGGTGAGCACGGGCACTGGGCCAGGGCTTTACATGACCTTTGAATAACTTACAAGCCTTCTCAAACAAGAGTAAATACACTGAGCAGTTTTCAGTCCTAATCACTGAACCCAATATATTAGAACTAATTCTTTCCCCAGTGCCAGGGGGTCGTGAAAAAGAAAGATGCTTGGTGGAACTCCTTAAAGAAAAGCTATGGAGCACAGGGTCCAATTAAGTCACAGCCATCACAGATAAGGTATGCTTTGACCCTGTCTGATCACAGAAAACAAATTACCTGACTATGAAGTCATATAGACTTTTACAGAGACTTAGAAGCTATGTTTATTAACCTGATGGGTGGAATTTTACTCTTTTGCGCTCCTTTGAAGATAACTAAGAAAAAGGTACTTGTGGAAGTATAGCCAGGATCTAAGAAGGCAAAGTAAAAAGGCAAATAAAAAAACCCCAAACTCATTAAAACATAGGATTCACAGATCCTGACCCTCAGATGTTAACTGTCCTTGTGGTTAAATCTATATGATGCATTGCTCAGCCAGATGTGTGCAGAAGCTGGTACAACTGTGCTGTTGAGGTGATGGAACTACTCCAGGAGAGGGCTTAAGCCCTGTACAGACGTCTGATGGATTGGACTATTATTTTCAATAGGTTGTGCCCGATCTGTCATTCAGCAACCTACCATTTCAGATTGATGAATAACATCAGAGGACCACTGTGAACATATAAAATTTTTTCTCTAGACGAGCACAAGCATTCATTTCAAATGACTATTATCTGATGTATGTATGTAGCTTTAGCCTCAGTATTAAACACCATGTAAAGTGCTTACTTATAATGAAGTATAATGAAGAAACATCTCTTTAGACTGCCCCTTATCAGCTGAATCCTCCCGTGCCCACATAACCGTTATACTTAAACCAGATAAAGATGTCAACTCATGTGCAAACTACCCGCCGAGATCGCTGTTGAATTGTGATGTCAAGCCCTTTTCCAGTATACTGGCATGTAGACTGACACCCATACTTCAGACTCTCATACACTTGGACCAAAGCGCGTTTCTTCCCAAGAGGGAGGCGCGAGATAACTCCACTGGAACGCTGAACTTAATACTTTCATCCAACGCCACAGAGGTGTTTGACCGCGTAAATTGGGAATATATGAGACAGCTCCCTACATTTGTAGGCATAGCAGATTGCCTTTTTGATTGGTTTCAGGCCTTTTACCGAAACCCTACTGCCTCTGTAAGAGTCAATGGTATTCTTTCCTGTCCATTATCCACATCTAATGGGACGAGGCAGGGATGTCCGCTGTCTCCCCTACTTTTTGTTCTACTTCTTGAGCCTCTCCTTGGGCACATTCATAATAATCCAGACATCAAGGGCATTAAAGTGGGTCCCACCGATCATAAAGTAGCTGCGTATGCGGACAACCTCCTTTTTTTTATTACCACTCCCCAAATATCCATTCCCAATCTTCTCGAGGAACTGTGCCTTTATGCTCAATTTTCTGATTATAAAATAAACCTTCACAGGTCAGAGGTACTGGATGGTAATCTACCTGGAAGTCAGGAAAACCTTATCCCCCTCTTTGCCTTTTAAGTGGGCTCAGGGCTCTATTCGATATCTAGGTACCAATATTCCGGCTGATATGGGTAAAGTAGTTAAGTTAAATTTGCCTCATGCCTCTTCTTAACACGATACCTGGGGACCTCCAGCGTTGGCGCCAGCAAGCTTTTTCGTGGTTTGGTCGCTGCAATATACTCAAATTGAATATCATGTCACACCTCTTCTACTTACTTCAAACTCTGCCGGGAATTTCTAAGATTTATTTGGAACACTTGGGATGGCCTTCCTGGACCCCATACTATACCACAGGGCAGTTCATTTAACTCGATTGGTGGACTAGTGCAGGCATGTTAGTTTTAAGGGGTGGGTGAGACTGGAGGATTCAATTTCCCCTATATTGCTAAGTGCAGCAGCGTGGTCATCACTTGAAGATTGTACTGCTCTTGGCCGTTACCCTCTGATAGGTGAGGAGCTTAGAGTAGCAGCCAGATACTTTTGTGCAGGAGGGATTGTGACATTCCCTTCCCCTATATCCCCCATACCATCGTAAGTTTCCCACCAGTAGGAAAGATCCAATTTTCAAGGTTTGGATAGAGAGTGATATCTATAGGGCGACCCATTTTTTACACTCCCATAATTGGTGTAAGGTTGAACAACTTCAAACAGATCACTTCTTTCCCTGTTTGAACGTATGGAGAAAAGTACAATACCAACACATTGTTTGCTGGCTGCCACCAGCACAAGAATTTCTTCACCCTCTTGCTCCTCTGGGGAGCTTGTGTGTAACTGGAGATCCACTCCGAGGGGTACTTTCAAATCTATATAAATTGCAGCTGATGTCCTTTGATACCCCTGAACCTTCCTTCCTAGCTAAATGGGAGAGGGTCTTCAATACTCAGCATATATGTGACCAAAAAGACTGCATATTATACTATGGGCATAAGGTCTCGATTAGTAACCAGTATCAGGAGAAAAATTACAAACTACTTTCTAGATGGTAGAGAACCCGGGACCGGTTAGCAAAATAGTATTCTTATACAAACCAGGTGTGTTGGAGATGCTGGGAGAACAATTTATTGCACATCTTTTGGAGCTGCCCTACTTTGTCTTTGTTCTGGTCTGGTGTGGCAGAGATTGTTTTGAGATTAACAGAAATCTCCATTACTGATAACCGGAGCTGGCCCTACTGCATATGTCGACGTTTTCGAGGAAACGCTATAGTTACATAGTAGGTTAGGTTGGAAAAAGACATAAATCCATTAAATTCAACCACAAGGGAAATAAAAATATCCAATATATAAAACCCTAAAAGACATAGTTGATCCAGAGGAAGGCAAAAAAAACCCTGGTACAATTTGATTCAACAGGGGAAAAAAATTCCTTCCTGATTCCATGAGACAATCGGATGTTCCCTGGATCAGCAGTCTGTTATTTTTCTTTAAAGACTTAATAATCAGTTATATTCTGTGCTTCTAAAAATCATCCAGCTTTTTCTTAAAGCAATCTATAGAAGTTGCTGAAACTACTTCCTGAGGGAGCTGATCCCACATTTTCACAGACCTTACAGTGAAGAATCCCTTCCTTATCCAGAGCTTAAACTTCTTTTCCTCCAGATGCAAAGAGCGCCCCCTTGTTCTTTGTAATGATCTCAAAGTGAATAATTGGGAAGAGAGTTCTCTATATGGACCGTTTATATATTTATACAGGGTGATCATATCCCCCCTAATATGTCTCTTCTCAAGGGAGGGTCCGTACCTGGTCTTACTGGGATTACTTTAGGTGTTCTGCAGATTATATAAGATTACTTCATCCCCCTGTCTAGGATTTTAGTGTTCTATGGGTGTATCCACACTCCCTTCTTCCCTCACCCCTCCCCTCCCCACTTTACCTACCCCCCTCCCCCGCCCTAGTTCCCTACCCCCCTTTAATCCCACTCCTTATCTTTTTTTATTCTATTCTTTCTTCTCTTTCTACTTTTTCTTTCTACTTTCTCTCTTTTAATTATTTTCTAAAAAACGGTGATCAACTGAACTAGGATCGAAATTGATCTTAGGATCTTTTGGTTATTCAATATACTTGATAATTGAGAAATATTATCAGATGTTTTCATACACCAGTAATGGCAAAGTGTATTGATATGCCTTACCATTGTTCTTTTTCTGTACTGTTTACACCTTCTATATGGTCTGATAATGTATTTGTTTGTTCTGTTGATTACTTGTTGATAAAAATAACAATTACAAAAAAGGAACCAAAACATTTCCCCAATTCTGCTATTTTCTGTCATTTTCTAGTGCAACTTTAACAAAAATGTGAATATCTGTTTAAAATATTTGCTGTAAATTTTACCATATTTTCATTTGGCTTTATGAGATGGAATCTTTTGTTTGCCAATGTATGCCGCAACCTGTGAGCTATTGTAACAAGATAAGGTGTTTCTTCAGAACTCCACATTCTGAACAGTTGTAGTAATTTTCTAGAAGTCATCTTGGATATACCACGCAATTTCATGTTCAACCAGATATAGGCTTGTGATTCGATGTATGCTTTATGCTTGTTTAGTAAAATCTCTCTTTGTTATGTTTTATTCAATGATTTTGAAAAAGCACAAAAACAAAATAGCATGAAAACCACTGCTCCATTTAACCTCAGCAAACAAGACTCTGGTTAAATAATCCATTCAGTTGAATCAATGCCACTACGGAGGGTTCTTTTATACAGGGAAAGGAAATTTCATCTCTTTAGATTGCAGATAAAGACATCAGGTAACTTACTACACTGGGTTATCCAGACTGCATGAACCAAGCACTCATTAGGATTGTTTTGAGAGCATTGGATGCTGGGGTAGATATTGTTCAAAAGTTTTGCTTTAGGTTAATAAAGTCAGACTGAACATTAAGACAATATTTCCGTGATAGTATAAATTCACTGACCAGGATTACTAGTTGCTTGTACTACCCTATAATATAATGCGCACAGTAACTTTCTCTCTAATGATTGTTGACCCTACAAGTGGAATGTTCTCTGGCAGTTACTCCATACAAATAAAAATGTTTAGCAGATATAAAAAAAACACCCAAAGGTTTATGATTTACCTTATCTCAGATTACAAATTAGAGCAGTTTGTTTAATATGTTATTGTAAAATTAGCATTTTTCACTTAAATACCTAAAGTTTATCTTTAGGGTAGAGTGAGAAAGGTTTTTATTGCATTATTGCATTCCTAACTCTATTTTTTTGTTGGTGACTATTGTCACTGAAACAAAAAGTGTGGGGAAATCTTCTACGGGTCCAGTTCCTCCGGGGAATGCCACTGACTTTGGGAAATTTCCTCTTACTGTTTATGTTTATGTGAAATTTCCAGTTACGTGTCCCTGTGTGAGAAAATTAAGGGAGATTTCTCCAATGGTGCACAGAGAACAGACAAAAAATCTGGCTGTATTTTTATAAAAAACAAAAAGTTTTGGCTATATATGATGTATGTTCTTAGCTTTAGGCTCGGCATTGAACACCAGTGCCTGGTTTGGGGTATATATGCACTATAGCAAACTCGCTTAAAGTAATTGTGTGATTAAGCCAACAGATTCACCTTATCATTGCTTCCCACAACTTCATTTGCCTACCCATGCACAAAGAAATACCAGGTACTTCTGGTTATAAGGAACATGTGACTTTCACATAAGCAATTAAACACATAGCAAATATTTTGGTGATTCCACACAGAGTTTGCTCTGGACTAAAACCTACCATGCACCTCATTCTAAGACATTTCTAATTATCAGTGATTTCAGTTCCGAAAATGAGTGCTGGAACACTTTTTCTATTCTATCTCTATGCAGACACAGTCTATATAGGCAATGTGAGACACAGACTAGACAGCAAGATGTTCCCCACTGACATCAGTGTCCCTTACCACCCCTTGCTGGGCATTATTGTCTTCTCCCTCCTGCTGGGCACAATTGTCCTTCCTTTCTACTGCTGTGCAGAATTGGTCCTTACCACCCTCCACTAGGCACCATTGTTCCCCCCTCTCCACCCCAGCAAGGCACAAATTTCCCCCCAATCTCTATTGGCCACAATTGTTACTTCACCACCCAGTGGACACCTTTGATCCCCCTTGCTAAGCCCTCTTGTTCCCCATTCTGGACTACTGTCCTCCCCACTGGCTGCTAAGCACAATTATTCCCCTACACGCCCCAAGTATCAGTGTTGCCCCTTACCCCCTCACTGAGCACCATTGCTCCCTACCACCACCACATTGACTTAAATGCATCTCACTTTCTTTTTTTTCTCTCTGCTAACAGCTGCAGGATATTTTTTCTCTCTCCGACACTTACACAAGTTTTTTTTCTCCTTCCTATTAACTATGGTAAGACTCAGACAAACTTTTTTTTGATCCTTTAGGTTTATGTAAGTGAGACAGTCACAGACCAACACAATAATTATGAAGTATTGTGTAGGTACAAAAACAGTGTACAGTGTATTCCTAAATTCGAATGTTGGGTGCTAATGATCTTTTTGTACTTTTTTGCACAGTTGGTGGCTATCTGTGCAAAAAAAAAGTCTATCAAAGACAGTCAGTACATCATATTATCTGATACACTCAGCTCATCTCATCAATCCCATCGTATCTCAATCCTACCAATACACTCTCCAATCTCCCCTAAAGAATCCTTTACGGCGAAACGCGTTGGGTAACGCAACATTAATTGGTCATACTTGTACTTCGAGATAAGATTGCATGCACATCTATTATTTGTAGTTAAGCTCTGTATAGATTTAATATATTCAATATAGCTGACCTTTTCTTAAAAATATTGCTGTTACCTTAAAGCGCCATTCTTCTGTCCTTCTTTTCAATATGTCATTTTTACATTAGGCTTGGCAACTTACTATATTATAAAACATGATTTCTGGGATCCCGCCCTTTGAATATTTCTATTCAAATAACAAAAATACACAAATCAGGAGTAGGCAGCAATAAGAAGTACCTTAAGAAGTGCCATAAGAATTAAGACTTTGCCAATTAACTGGTAAAATGGATGTATTACTGACATTCCAGTGTATATATGTAATTAAATGTAAGTGTGTAATAGAGTTCAGGATCTGGAGTAGAAGAGGGTGATCAGCAATGTCAAAATCAGATTAAAGATCTAAGAGAAGAAGTTGCCTTGTGACTTTGCTCAGAGGAGGTCATTAGCAATCTTTGTAAGAGCTGTCCCAGTTGAATGCCCAAAGCCTGCCAAGCCTGAGCTCTGCCCACCATCCAGCATTTCCATTTTGAGTGACAGCAGCTGCCATTCATATTTCCCGGCAGTGCATTTAATAACTGAAATGCCCACCTGTGTGCTTGGCAGACACGCCCAATGACTTCAGAAAGAAGATCGTATGGTCACGTAATCGCAGAATAAAAGAAGCCAAAACCCATTTCTTAAATAATGGAACAGAATAGAAGCTGGTTTTAAAACCTGTGATACTGTACTATGCAGCCACTGAGTTCATGCAAACTTTTATACAAAATTTTCTCTTCTTTTCCATCTGTGCTACTTTATCGTAAAACCATATTGTGTTATGGTAAAGCTTTAATCATTTCATATTTAAGGATTAGGCTTAATAAGACATTTTCTGCCTGAGGGTCTTGAAATTCAAAGAGAAGGGGATCACAATGAACTTGGCAGGTTAATGTCTCATCTTAACTTCTGAACTTGTTGGCTCAGTACATGATATCATTATTACATGGCCCTGGGTTTCTTTTTTTGTCTTTTCCTTTCCTTATCAAGGCATTAAGTCAGGCTCAGTGTAGCTCATACAGGAAAAATATGCACAGGAAGGTTGTGTTAGTTCATAGTTTGTATCCCAGGGGCTCTTTGGCGGCATCACAATGAGAATGACAAATCCTGTCACCTGAATCAGCCTTTGATCAGTGGGGATGATAATACACAGGTGTATAAAATACGCTTGTTATCTTCCCTTTCTTCGTCCACAAGACTGCGCTGTGTGATGCAGAATATTTAACTAGAGGGAAATGACTGGGATGCTGAATACCCAAAGATAAAGACTGGAAAAATCTTACAATTTCAACCTGTTGATAATATACTTGTGTAAGACATAAACATACATTACAAAAAAGCATCCTATTTATTTAAATGGGATGCCAAATACACTACGAAAAATGTGCACATAAGTTTTTTTTAGTGCAGCGTACCACCTTTTATGCATTGTGTTGTACTTACTTACTTATAGAATATCTTATCTTACTTAGGAATAATGCACGTTACCACTCCACATCACTGTGAAACTGGCTTAAGGGGGCTATTTATATATTACAGTATACAAAACATAAATATATATTGATAGTAGTAGCATATATATATTACAGTATTTAAATACATTTAACCAAATTAAATTTATTTATAAAAGAGTAAATCTTATATTCACTGAGCCATTTTATGGATGAGGATTTTAAAGCTTACCTAACTTGTAGCCCACCCATTCATAGTTATCTCCTGCAGTAAAATCTTTTTTTTTTTTTTACTCAATGTGGCCTGAGTATTTAATTCCTTATGCCTGACCCCAGTTTTGAGTAAGGGGTAGTTCCTTCTTTCTTCAGTGACCCATATAGATGTCCCCAACTGCTATTTATCTTCTTTTCCCTATTTCTTTGCTCCCTCCAGTTAGACTCTTGTTGTCAGTGTTCCTATCCCATTCCTATTCATTTTTAAAACCAGTAATGGGTGGGCTATTTCTGATATACATTGATGTCTCGGTGTTTCAAAAATTGAAGGTTAGCTCCTTACCAACTAGGACTGTAGTGTATATCCCACATGTATTCAGAAATGTGAACTGCAGGGCCGGTTTATTCTGCTGTACCTTTCCCCATTATTTTCATGATATTGTTAAACTATTTTCTGCTTTACCTCCTTGACGCCTGTTTCATTACTGGGCTGGTGGACTTCAACAATTACCAAGCCTTTAGATCCACATATGCGATCTATTTTCTATGACTGACACCCTAAATGTATGGACTACTTTACAGGTTAAAGAAGGAAGCATCATGTGTGGCAATAACATTGGGGAGTCAGAATTTTGATGTAGTCTGTGAACGCTCACAACTCTTCAGCTCCATCTGCTTTACCCACAGGCGCTTGGTATTCTATAGAACACAGAGCAGATGGTGGTCTCTACAGTAATTGAAAGCAAATGTAATAATACTGAGGAACAAATAATATTTAATAAGGAATCATGCATTTTTTTTCCCTGGAAGAGGTAAAGGACTGGTATACAGTGTATACTCAGGTATAAGCCTAGTTTTTTTACTTTTAAAATGTCATGAGAAAAATAGGCTTTTTTATGTTCAGGCAAAAAAAAAAAAAGGTGGTTTTAGAGTTGTTCTTTTCAGAGGCAGGTGAGGAGGAGAGGTGGGGGAGATCAGGTACATATATTTTTGTACTGGTTGGCAAAAAAAGTTTGCGGCTGGGGGTTCCGTGGCATCTGTAAAAAGGTTTATGATGGGCTTGGCTTTTGGTTTTAAGTTGAGGGGAATGTTGGATGTGACAAAGGTTTTTCTGGTGCAGCAGGCTTTGAAAGGGTACAGGGGAGGTAAACAAAGGGTTTGGGGCACAAAGCGGCTGGTGTCCTTTAGGCTGCTACAGAGGTTGGTCGGGCAGTTGGGGGATGTATGTCATGGGGTGAACGAGCAATCTTTGTTTAACCTCCCTAACGCTAACCCCGAGTGTGACTCTGGGTAGAAAAAAGTTGCTGAAAGTGTTAACCCTGAGTCACGCTCGGGGTAGTTAAGCCTATAGGAAGTAATACTAAATACAGCCTTACCTGATCCGCCGACGTCCCGCGTTGTCCATCGCCGTGATCCCTGTCTTAATCTTACTTCCTCCGGTCGGCTTCTGCATCCGATGAGTAACCGGGGGAGACCCCTGTGACGTTGGTGTGTGTATTTGTTGCCAATGGGGTGGGTCGGGGCGGGAAATTCAAATCCATATTTCATGAACATTTATTTTACAGTATATAAAAATGGTATGAGTATAATATTTAATTTTTTTTTTTAATTTAAAAAAAATAAAAAAAAAAATATATTTTTTAATTTTTTTTAACTTTATTACTATTATTAATACTCATACTATTATATTATACCGTAAAATAAATTTTCATGAAAAACAATGTACCTTTTTTAGACATTTAAAACCGGAAAGAAATGAACCGCTAGGGAGGTTAAGGCAGCTTTGGTTACAGCATTCTTTGGGGCCATGGGTGTAGGGGAATTGGTTAGCCCAACCGTCCTGGGGGAATCCTGGTGCAGGATGTGATGTGCATGGCAGACAAGGTGAATTTGAGGATTAGGAGGTCCAAAACTGACCAAATGAGAAAGGGATTCTTGGTGAGGTGGTTTCAGGGAGGGATTGGTGTGTCGGGTATGATGTGGAGCAGAGTGGTACCGGAAGTCCGCCGCTGGATAGGCCTCCGAATGTGTTGGTAATAATGCTGGAGGTAATAATCCGGGGTGGAGGGTCATGCGGGAGTTTATTCAGGACATGCGGCTGTATTTCCTGCGGCTGAGGTTGGAGTTTCCAGATTTGATTTTTGTATGGTCAGACATAGTGGGTCAGACAAGTAGGCGAGCGGTAGAAAAAACTAATAAAGCTAGAAAAAAGGTCAACAAGGAAGTTGGAAGCACCTGAATGCCATAGGTTTGGATCTTTGGTTTTTAGGTTTGCAGGATGGTGTTCAGCGGGCCCTTTCGAGTGTGGAGGTGTCACTCTTGCGCGCTGTGGCGGTTGTGGTCTGGTGGAAGATAACAGTTTGGGGTAATGTTGGGGAATGGGGGCATCCAGGATGGTGGGGTGCCCTCTTAAAATGGTATGGTGGTGGCCCCTGAGGTAGTACTGGGTGGCTAGGGGCCAGTGTGATGGTAATATTGATGGTTGGAGTTAAATACAAGTGGAGGTGAACTTTACCTTCCAAGACCTGCAGCCTGGTGGATCTGGATGTTTTCTTGAGTTATGACTAAGGAAAGATGGTTATATGGTTTTATTTGGATATATTTGGTTGAATAATTTATTATGTTACTTTATGTTAATGGGGGTGTTTAATATTTATATGGTATTTTAATATGTCAGTGTTATAATTATTTCAGAGTTAGTTATGGGTATTTATGCAAATGTTAATGTGTTCATTTATTTATGTTAATAAACGGCTGCTTGCCAGACAATTTTAAGTCCACAGAGTTGTATGAGTTTTATTGTGGGAGGTTGGCAAGCCTGGAGCAGAAAAAAGGTGACATATGTGAAAAGGTGAGCGGGTGGGGGGAAAGGGCAAGGGTCAGTGTTGGGACCTTTACTGTTTAACATCTTTATAAATGATTTAGAATTTGGGATTAAAAGTACCATTTCTGTGTTTGCAAATGACACCAAACTATGTAATGGAGGAATTATGTCCATACAGGTTGTCTACCGTGTTTCCCCGATGATAAGGCAGGGCCATCAAATAAGACAGCCCCCCCTTTTTAGGTAAAAATGAAAACCCTCAGGAAGAAGTTTCAGCAACTACTATAGATTGCTTTAAGAAAAAGCTGGATGGTTTCTAGAAGCACAGAATATAACTGGGGATTAAGGATTTAAAGTAAAAATAACAGTGACTGTTGATCCAGGGAACATCTGATTGTCTCATGGAATCAGGAAGGAGTTTTTTCCCTGTTGAAGCAAATTGTACCAGGGTTTTTTTGCCTTCCTCTGGACCAACTATGTCTTTTAGGGTTTTATATCTGGGATATGTTTATTTCCCTAGTGGTTGAACTTAATGGATTTATGTCTTTTTCCAACCTAACCTACTATGTCACTATGGAGATCGGTTATCTGATCTACCATGGTACGTGAGCCAGAACTTTTTCTCACACTATTTATGTAAATGACCACTGCAATTTTTTCATTATAGAGGGGATTTTCTGGATTTGGAAACATCATGGAAATGGAGCAACTAGTAGGATGTGGTTGCAGGGACAGGAAGAAAATGAATTTATTTTTTTTCCCCAGAACTGTGAACTGAAAGTTGCTGTGCTCAGACAACAAAAGTCATTTTCCTCTTTTCACAGTGTGAATCTCCTTCATTTTGCATCAGATTACGCATTAAATTAGGTCAAGCTACGTGAGCTACAACGAAAATGTGAGCTTTTTTCCAACACACTGCAAAGCAGAGTATTAGATTCGTTCAGCTAGAGCTTCTGCATGTAATGAAAAAGAAAAAGGATATTTCATGTGTGGTAGTGGAATTAAGTGAGATAATATATTCAGTTTTTATGTATAAAGGATACACAGAAGAAAGTTTGTTTAGGCTATATACATCGAATATCTATAGCCTAAAGAAAACCTTTCCTTCTTCTGTGTATCCTTTATAGATAAAAACTAAATTTTGCTTATTTAAGGGTTGGCCATAATACTTTTATTTACCCTACACACAACATACAAATACAGAGATAATATATTTTCTTTATCTCTGAGTTATTAGTATTAGTATTAGAGTTTGTGGTATGTAAATATAATGAACCCTAATGTTTCAGAATTTTAAAGGTTGCAGTTTCCAAAGAGGAATATACAGTATATAAAAAAAAAGGATACATATAGTCTTGGAAATGTTTAACAAAATACTAGCAAATGCCTGTTCTGTGAATGTGTATTTCTGAATCCTGTACAGTAATGCAGTTTTAGAAATGTACGTTTTTGGAATTCTGGGTCATTTTGTAGAAAAGAAATGCATAAGGATAGTGTAATGATTGTGGTCAAAATGGAGTAAAACATAGTAACTAAAAATCACATGATAGATGACTCATTTTAGATGTAATTGCTTGCTATTGGCGACCACCCTCTGCAAATCATTGTTGATATTTGTACAGCAGATACTTAAAGCGTACCTAAACCCAACTTTCTACTTTACATAGAAGGGTAGACACCCCTTCTAAATAAAGTAAAAATGTTGTTGTTTTTAGTGCAACATCCTTTTTTTCACCGCGGCGATCAAGACTTATGGGGAGCACAAAGCCTTCTGGGATACCTACATCATGCATCACAGGAGGTAAGAGAAGAGATATCAGGCATTTTGTTCCCCTTCACAGCGGCTACGTCACTCGATCTTACACCTGCGCAGATCGGGTGACGTAGCAAGAGGATGGAAGAGAAGACAGAAGATGGTGGCGCCCGAAGCTTCCTGCATGCCAGGAGAAATTCCGGGACGACACGGGACTGGATCTCGGAAGGGACCAGCGCTATCAAGGGATCTGTGGGATTAAATGAAAGTGTAATTTTTTTATTTTTAGTTTAGTTCTGCTTTAAAAACCTGCTAACTGATCTGTTAGTTTCTATAGTGACATGACTCTAGCAAAGGGAAGGCACACCATCTGAATATAAAAATTCATAAAGTAGAACTTTAGTGTAAAAAAAGACTGTTTGTCTCTGGAACAAATGCTTGAATGCTAGCAAGTTCTGAAAGATTGTAAACTGGGCCACACATACACAGTCTAGTGTACAATTTGGGTTATATTTGATGCTGTGTTAAATTAAATCCCATACACAACAGTAACTGCATCCCAGTACCCAAAGAAAGCCTGGGAAAAGATGTCAGGGGTTAATAGGGTAAATGTTGGTAAAGCAAACATGTCACAACAGATTTGTCAAAGTAAATATAACAATATTTTCTTTTTGTTTTAAATTTTCTTTTTTTGTTAATTTTTTGCAATAGCCTAAGTTAACACTTAAAATTTATGGTGTAAATTGGTTTTTCTCTGCCTTTTAATGTGGGGGAACCCCTACAATTTATTTCAAGTCTTAAGGAAACCCCTGCTATATTTACTATATCACAACTCACAGTATACTGGTGTGATGGTCAGTGGGACGATTCATACCCTTACAGCCAAAAAAGATCATTGGTATCAGGTAAACTTACCTCAGAGGCACAAATCATTTATTGCTCAAGGAACGCCTAACAACCGCTGGAGGGAACCTGGTTAAAAAAACACTTGTGTAGATCGATCATGTTGTAATGCTGGTCACATACCGTATATAGCGTATACACCATATATACCTGAGTATAAGCCAACTTGTTCAGCACCCAAAATGTGCTGAAAAAGTCACCCCCGGCTTATACTCCAGTCAGGTGCATGGGTCCCTCCAGAAAAGCACCCAATTCGGCAGCCGCGTCCCCTGATGACAATGTCATCAGGCTGCGGCGTAAATACGCTGCGCCGGAGTTATGCCGGAGTTACGTAGCTCTGGCCCCAAATTTTAAAAGTACAAAAAACATAAGAAAAACCCACTTACCTTGTTTCGTTGTCGTCCCCCGGCATCCTGAAACATGTAAACAAATAACAACAACATTACACAAAATAACAACAACCAACATTACAAAAATATTAAGAACAACAAACAAATAACAACAACATTACAGGGGATAAACAAAGCCATCAGTACCAATTAAATTAAACAGCTTGAACCCCTACTGGCGGCCTGTGTCCCTAAGCCTGTGTTTGAACATCCCTGGATTGGGGTAGGCTTTCTTTTCCTTTTGAAACATAGGTTTAGCTTTGGTCAAGACTGGGAGATGCAAGAGGGAATGGAAGGGAGGGGGTGAGACGTTTGAACAAGTAGTTGCTTGGTCAGGCTATTGCCCCCAATTGGGATGTTACTATTCACTTCGAATTACATGCTACTCACGAATTCCAGGATTGCTGAAACTTATCTAATTTGTCATTAAGGGTGCTAGTTAGCTTGTTGTTAATCATTATCCAGTTCAACTTCGCCACTAAAGGTTCAATTGATATGTCAGCCCACTTCCATGCCTTCACTAAAGAATTATGTGCTGCTAGAAAAATTTACTTGATCAATTTCTTAGGTTGTGAAGGAAGTGGTTGGTCGATTTTGCTAAATAAATCCTCCTCCGGTGATTTGTCCATCACAGTTAATACTATTTCTGAAATTAGTTTGAATACTACTGGTTGGGCTTTTGGACAAGACCACCATATATGTTTCATTGTGCCCTCTCCTCACACCCCCTAAAACATAGCGGAGAGGATGAGGGATGATTTCTTGCTATGTGATCCAGAACCAAACACCACCTTTACTTACAAATACCACCCAATACTTTATAATTTGCTTCAATTATAGCTGAATTTACAGATTCCTGTGATAGTGCTGGGGGCATTTCATTTTACTCCTCCTGCCCCCAGGTCTTTCTTAGATCAGTTTCCCATTGCTCCATATATTTAGGTTTTGTGGCCGGGGCCGCTAAAGTATCAAATATCAAGTAAATCTGACCATTGGTATCTGCTATCGAGCGACACCACCTTTCAAAGGAGGTGAAACGGTAGGGAGGTTTCGCTAATCTAAGTTTAGTACATACGGTATATAAGATTTGAGCTGTCTGTATCTAAAATATTCTGTGGGAGGGAGTTCCCTTTTGCTTACCAAATACTCAAAACTAAAAACATTGCGTGCACATCTATTCATTAAACCTTTGTCTATCCACCATCTGAAATGTTCTCGGTCCCTTCTGGGTTATCCCATAAGGAGGCATATATGATAATTTGGTTGTGAAATCTGTCATATTTAAAAGAATTTGTACAAAAACCCTGAAAATAAGTGGAATCGTGTACACATTTTCTAATTTCCCCTTTCTGATGCATCATAATAGCAGCAAATAATGGTTTAACACTCCAATTCCCTTAAGGCTACCACACATGCTAGATAAATGGTGTTGAAAATGAAGAACATCCAAAAGATGTAATTTAATCATGCCACTTTTTACAAACGATAATCCAATGCCCAAGTCCAATGAACTGTTGTTATCTAGAATATGTACAGTTGCTGAACGATCAGGTGCTTAAGGATGTATGCGCTTGTTCTTTTCAATAAACAATAAGATGTTATTTCCTGCATGTCATTTCCACATTGACGTCACTACCCAATCTTTTAGCCAACACATTTGCTGTCTGTACAGTCATCAGGCATGGTCTGCAAACTATTATATCGTTACCACATGTAATCTGGCATGTGTACAGCAGTTCCCTAACATCAATCATCAAATTTGTCAACATATCGGGTGTCAGTGTACAGCAAAATAGGTTACAATTTGGTTATAGGTGGAGGTATAGACTTTTATGTCAGAGGTCTGGGCCGTGGCTCTGGCTGGTGCACCCACCAGCGGGGTCAGGAGAAGGACCCCACTTGGGGGGTGCACCAGCCAGACCACATCTCTCGGGAACATTGCAGGCTCAGGTAGGTGGGCGGGTTGTGTCTCAGGATACACAGCTCTCCGTGCATGTGCGGTCCGGAGTCCATACATTTAGTGGTCCATGAGCTTCAAAAGGTGGACCACTGTTTTATGTGATATATGCATAATAGATAACAGATCCTTCTCATGGTACAGAAAATTCTCCTAACTTCATACAAATTCAGCTACCTTTTCTACATGGGGTTTTCTCCTTGAAAAATGTTTTTTGATATGCATCTCTTTGTTAACAATCTTACTAGAAAATAAACACGGGACTGAACCTTAATGCCATCCAGTTAGAGCTAAGTAGGGGTTTACCTGGCAAATACAAAAATGATAACCTATTTCTAAATCATAAAAACAGCGATCTTATTAATACATTGTACACTAACACATAAAGAGTTTTCATAACTAATCAACCTAGCAACTTACTACAACTCTTCATTTACCAAGGAACATTTGGGTATTCCTGCAAAGAGCTATCTTCTCTACTACGGACCTACAATTCTCTAAGAGGAAAGCTCCCTCTGTGGCCTTTAACCAATTGTAATCCCCGGCTCCATTGAAATGATTTCTCTGCGGTAACTGACGATCTGGTGCAATCCAAATTTTCTTAAATGGCGTGATTGTGAGTGGCTCGAGCTAAAGTTCTCCACATTCCCAGAGGTAGCTTTTCAGTAAAAGTCATTGGGAAGAAGGGCTTACCTTATTATTATTACTTTTAATAATAATATCAATAATAATAATAATATTAGTATTAATAACAATAATAATAATAATAATATATTAATACTAATATTTAACGTATTGTATGCTTTGCAATTGACTTTTTGGTGTATATTAGATGCACCACATAAATAATTGGAAGTAGTGTGTCTACAATGTATTAATAAAATCACTGCTGTTATGATTTTGAAATAAGTACTCATCTTTGTATTTGTTACAGTGCCATGTAAACCCAAACTTAGCTCCAACTGAACTGCATTCAGGTTAATTTCTGTGTTCACTTTCCTGTTTTATTAGGGCTGACCCAAATATATACTTGGGGAGGAAAGTTCCTTTCCTATCAACCAATTGCATGTAACAATATTGCTAATGTGTAAAAATTAAAAGAAAAATGGTTCCATGTATAATATAATATATACACAAACATACACATACCAAGTATATACAGAACATGTGCAGTATATACAAAAAAGCATTCCTCAAATGGGTCATTTGAAATTGAAGTCCATTTTTTGGTATTTGTGTTGTGTTGATGTGTAAAAGAACACGCATTTTACTCTGATTACACAATTGTTTTTAGATAGAACTGTACAGAATTGTGTGAACAGACTTCAGATCTGATTTATTCATAAAAGGACAAACCAAAGCATAGGTTTGGTTTTACATTATCGATTAATGTGTGCCTAAACTCAACATTTTTACTTTACATAGAAGGGTGGACAACTCTTTTAAATAAAGTAAAATGCTGTTTTTTTTGTTTTTTTTAAGTGCAACACACTTTTTTTTTAAAAAAAATCTTGGTATCTTGGGGGATACCTATGTCATGCATCCCAGGAGGCTCTGGATGCTCCTTCTGGGCATGCCCTGATCCCGGCCATGTGCAGAAGGGGCATCTTTTTCACCAAGGTGAAGAGATGCCGATCTCATGCATGTGTAGTGCGAGATCGGGTGACGTAACAAGAAGACCGGAAGAGAAGACAGAAGATGGCAGCACCTGGCGCTTCCTCTGTGCCGGGACGACGAGGAATCCCAGGACAACGCAGGAGCAGATCATGGGAAGGACTAGTGCCATTGAGGGATCTGCGGATTTAAAGGTAAATTACATTTTTTAATCCTGAAATCCTGCAATTCTATTTCAAATAATATTTAGCAAACAGCTAAAAAAAATATAAATTATAAATAAGGTAGCTGTTTTACCTGCTAAAGGATTTGCACTTATAGGTCTTGTTCCCTTCACCCCCCTTCACCCACAGCATTTATTTTGACAGAACAAGATAAGCAGCAGACTAATAATCTCATCTCCTTGTTATTCATCTCTCTTCTCTTATATCCTCTTATATCCTTATATCTTATATTTTATATTCTCTTATATCCCTTATATCCCTATCCCACACTTGAATGTCTGTTTCTTCCTTTCCCAGTCTAAGTGCTGTTGTACAGAGGCTAATGCTGTCCTTCCAAAAAGAAAAATAAATTAATTTCTATCTGGAAAGCAGTTGAAGTTGAGTCTTTACATAGGTAAATGGCAAAAATTACTTTTGTCACAAAGGTCATGATAGGCTTAATAGTGTAAACTTATTTCCTATGTATAGGTACAGAAAATATGTGTCTTCATTTTGTAAAATATAAAATAAATGGTTGTCAGAGAACAATTTCCTGCATTGCAGTACTAGTGTGTTTCTTTTATTACATTATGACATCCTTTCCTATTAATCTAGCGGAGATCCTAATTAATCCTGTTTCCCCCAGCCAGTGATGTATACAGGCCGGATGTGTGTTCATGTTCGCCTGCCAGTTAACACTACATTTTGTGCTGCAGAAAGGACATTTGTCATGCAAAACAGCTTTGTTTTTACACTTATACCTAAGTATAAGACTTTACCTGGCACAAGATGCCAATATTTCACCAGCTTGGCTATAAACTGATTATATTATTATCCAAAGCCTAACATTTTAAGTGTGTTATGCTTGCCTGAAATCTCTTCTGTTTCATATGCTTTTCTGTGCTTAAATGTACATAAAACCTACATTTTTCTTACGGCAGCTAGGACCATAATCCCTAGATTGTGGAAACAAATCACAGCGACTTCCATTAGAGAATAGTTCTTAGAACTAGAAAAGATACAGCGTATGGAATTGCTTGTCGCAGAGGATGAGGACATGTCAGCTTGGTTTAAAGAATCACCCCAATTCTAGACCTTATGGCCATAGGGATAACATCACTATTTGGTGATAGGGGTGCGGATCTGACCCCATCTTGCCTTTGTAATCCTTAATTTCACTAACTTGATAGCCTTCTAATATATTTTTATCCAAAACTTCCACACCTTCCCCTCTTACCATTGAACCTAGGGCTACACATGTTACCCCCCGTTTCCTATTATATTTTAATACACTCTGAGAGGAAATTACACATACCATTGCAGGAGTGGGAACGAGATTTCTGTGTATGTGTCAATTACCAATGTATGCAATTTATATTCATATGGTAAAATAGTTTAAGTGAAGAGAAGATATGCTTATATCTCACTCCTCTAGAAGGTCATCATGGTTGTGTTTGCAGAGAATGGGTTCCCACAGGTTACTGTATACCTGATTTTCTGAAAGTAGTGTTTGAACTGAATCTACAGTTTTGTTCCAAGTATTTTACCCAATCCAGAGGTATTCTATTGCCCCCCTATTCCCCCTGTGCTATCCCCCCATCCCACTGTCTTTCCCTGACCCATCTTGTTCGGTTAATTGATGTGAAAATGGAAACTTGGCATAGACATGTGCCCACAGACTCTGTGCCCCTTGTTCTCCACCCAATGCTAATTGCACCACATAGTGTTTCCAACCATCCCTGTTGTGAACAATAATTCAATTCCATCAGACATCAGTCTAAGCATAGGGACGCCGGGACTCAAAATTAACTGCTATGCCATGAATTCCACCGTTCCAGCCAATTATACCTGATGTAAATAAACCCCTAGAACTCCCTCTCTCTATTCCTCAGGAGAGAGAGAAGGAGAGGGAGAGAGAGAGAGAGAGGGAGAGAGAGTGAGAGAGAGGAAGAGAGAGAGGAGGAGAGAGGGAGAGAGAAAGAGAGAGAGAGAGAGAGAGAGAGAGAGAGAGAGAGGAAAATGGTTCTATACTAGTTAGTTGGTTGTAATATTTTCCTATTGCTGACACCAGCCTCCGAGAGGAAAGATTTTGTTTTGAGGTTTTCATCATGGCCTATCATGTGGAATTACAGTTGCTCGCTATGTCTCATTCCGTCTGTGTGCATTCTGTCTTCAGACATCATGTGCTGTGTGTCTCATTGCCTGGTAGTCTTCTTCAATAAGACCATTGTTCTGGTAGCCATAGCCTACTGCTAAATTGGAAAACACCCGGGACTTTGTGTAGTTGTGTCTGAAAACTAAGTGATCCAGACACTATGCATCACACACAGCACTGTGCATGAATAGGAATGTTTTGCCAGCATGCAAGTGATCACTTGTACAAAATATGCCTTTGCATTCACTCATATATACATCATGTATACATAATACACAGTACTTGATCGGTAAATAGAGTAGTAGAGTTATATGTTCTTACTTTTATAGAAGGCAGAAAGTCTCTAAAACCTGTGGAAAAAACTCACTTTTAAAATCTACATATGCTGTTGTGGAAGGTGAATACAGTAAACAGGGCCATTTGTAAATCTACATCTAGGTGCTCAGTTAGGCATGCGCAATCCCTCCATTCTAGGCAAGAGGATCCAAAGATACGTGTCCATAGGTGATAGTATGGCACATTCCCCTTTTATTAGGCTGATGCTTCCGCCTACTTTACGTCTTACTTTATGTTCAATAAGAGTTTATAATAACTGTGCTGCGTCAGCCAGATCATCCTCTGTGCATTTTTAGAACTCTTTGATTTAGGGTACATCTAAAACCCCATATGCACAATAGATCAATGTTGTTTAAAAAGAATTGTACCAAACAGAAAGTTTGATTATTATTCAGTTCAAAATCATCCAGTGACAACAAAAGATGCCAATTCATGATTATTCTTGGTGATAACAAGCGTCCTCCAGGCGGACTTGTTTGGGCAATTATCCGTAGGCTTTGGTGTGTTTGTAGATGTTATCTATCTCTGAATGATTATAGCAGAAGGAAGATGGACATCTGTGAACATCAGATTGTTCAATATTCTGTCAATACAGTGGTCTGCTGAGTTCTGAGAATTATCACATCATTGCCATATGCGTTAACTTGTGTGTTTGTCAGACACCCGAGAACTTTGGGGTATTATTCATTAGTTTGCATATCTGACATTTGTATGAGTTCTTTGTTATGGTACTCATACCCCCCAACTGTCCAACTTTTATTGAAATGGTAAAGCTGAATGTGAACATTTTAGTTAGAAGAAATAAAGGTAAATTGTTAGTGTAACATTAAGACAGGATTAGGTTGGATCAGGACACAAATTTGCACAAATGAAACATTTAACAGGTTTTTAATTCCAAATATTCAAATGATATGGTTGTTTTTTGGCACACAAAAGCAACTGTAGTTCAATACTTGTTGTACAAAACATTCATAAATAACAAAAAACTATCCCAAATCTACATTGTTTCATGGGCTCTTAGGGACTGGGTACTAAATAAAGTTTGACTGACAATCAATATTAGTGAATATAAGTGAAGAGAATTTACATATTTCTTTTGTCCCAATCCCAAATTTCTTCATGGGATTTCCAGGGACCAGATACTAAATAAAGTTCTGCTGCCAGTAGATACAAACAGGTGTAGGTCTTTAGGACCAAAAAGCCATTGAGAGCATACACGAAATAGGTCTTAATGCCCGACGCGTTTTGCCACTAGGTTTCCTCAGGGGTATTATAAAGATGGTAGAAATGCTAAATGTTAGACAGAGTTGCAATTAGTGAGTCATGAAATGTTAGCCTAGAAAATATAAAACTATACAGATCAATATGTATACTCATCATACCAACTAAAGCACAGTAAATCATAATTTTTGATTTTATAAATATCTATTATTGTGTGTTCAGACAGAATACATTGTCAGTTATGATCATGAAGGTGGGTGTATCATAGGTATATGTCTAGGTACTGATAGAAATATGATGTAAGATGTGATTCAGGAAGTGGGTTTAGAGAGTTTGAATTCATGTAGAAAGTATCTATGTAATTTAGGAAGTGGTAGTGTTGAATAATGCATGTAGGAAGTATTAAAATAAGTCATAATTAAAAAGTTTAGTTAATTAAGTCAGTTTATAAATTCTTACTTACATGTACACTTGTACTGAGTAAAATGATAGATGCAGGTGGTTTCCATTTGTGGTATTATTGAAGATGCCCGCAGTTCCCCTAATGGGTATAATAGTTTTTTTAAATAGTTTTATCACTAGATGCCACATGGACCCACAATAGATACTGAGCCTGGCAGTATGACAAATATCCTCTCAGCTCGTTAATAATCTTAGTCTTGAATTCCTAGCTTGTGATTGTCCATAAGCACTCAGATGCCTCCTATCTGTATAGTTGCTATGTAAATGACCCTGCTACCCCACAATTTAATATTCTGAGATGTGAAATCACAACTACTCTGCTTTTTCTCAACTTGCTTCTCACTATTTCTTTTTATATATTTAGTGAATTTGTGCTTTCTACATCTCTCTGTGTGGTTATCTCAACACAGACACATAGGGCAGAACTGGGAATTATTATTCTCCATTAAATCATCAATGGAGAAAACTTAAGCTGCAGGGAGTCTAAAATCAATTACTGTAGTTTGTTCTTGCCCCCAGAATTTCAGCTGAAGTTCTATTTAGGAATACTGTATGTTACTGTAGCTGACACACCCGAAAAATGGATTCAGTTAAGAGTCCCACTCACACCCTTTTGGGTGTAATAGCCTTCCATTCTCACATCACTTTACTTGCCAGATCTGATCTGCTTGTGGAGCTCCTATATTTCAATAGAACTAAGCAGACATTCTCTTTTAGAACAATGGACTGTCCAGGGTTTATTGTCTAACAGAGCAGGAAGACTAAATATAACTTCACTGGTTCTCTCCTCCCTTTAGACTGACTCTATATCCTTTTATTTGTCATAAATTCTATTTGAAGATAATTTTAAAATTGAAATTAAAAATCCCATTTACACTACAATGCAAGGTGCTGCAATGTCCTGTTCAAGCCCAACAATTTGCACACTGTGTTAGGCAGCCCATACAAAATAATATGCCGTAGCACACCAAGAAATGTGTAAATGTACATTTTGAATTTGAATAGCACTGCATGGCACCTACATGTGTGTAAACCAGTTGTCATAAAACACCATCATATTAATTCAAAACTCCTAAATATTGGACATTCTAATAGGCAACCACCATCTTTAGCTAGTAATTTAGTGTTTCAAAAGGACCCACCTGCCTGCCATGCCTCCTGCCTGACCAAATATCAAAAGTGAAAGGTAAGAGAGTAGGACCAAACAACCATTTGGTTATTTCCTTTTTCAAAGTACAGCACATTTAAATTGATGTGTTGCTACCTGGAGACTCCTACTCTAGCTTCAATCTGTACCTAAACAGCCTACAAGCAAGAAGTCAGAACATTTGAGGCGTGTGACTTCACAAAGACAAAGTTAGGGTCATGTAACAAAGTACGTTCACTCTATTAAATAAATTGCCTTTTCTAATGTATTTAAACAGGCAAACTTTAGATCAGAGGTTGGCAAACTCCGGCCTTTAGGCTAGATACGGCCTAGCCGGTAGTTTGTTCCACCCTAACGACCCCTGGCCAATGCGGCCTAATGCTGGCCCGGCAATGTGCAGTTCCAGAGCCATGGGTTGCCGGCCGGGAGTAGGTTGGAACAAGCTACCAGAGCCAGAGTTGCCGGAGCTCTGGAGCCCCATGCAGCTTATATTTTCGGACCTTTGCTTTAGATGCTTATTTAAGTAGATCCTACAAATGAAGGTGAAATATTGAGTAAAAACATCTGCTTTTGTCAAGTTATTATTGAATTACTCTCCACTACTCTCTGGCATCCACATAATAAAAGTTTGACCATGCCTCAATGGAAAACGTCTTCATTTGCAAGATGTTTGTATTTCCTTGCATAAATTACCCATTTCCAATCTACAATTTATCAATAGGGTTTTATTAAGAACTTTACACTGGCCAGTTTCATGGTTGAGTTGCTGGTGTGAGTTGGATAATTATTTCCTTAAAAATAATTTTCTGGTTTCAATTCAACTTTAATACAATTTAATAAAATGGAGATAAAATGCAGAATTCATAACTGACACGATGGCTGAGACCTGCCAATGCCCTGAAGCAGCAAAACAACTCCTGACCTCAACTCTATCACTATGCTTCACAGTTGGTATGAGGTTGTTTTCCAGAAATTCTCTCTTGGATTTGCATCAAACATGTAATAGAACTTCAGTTAGATGAAGAACACATACTGTGGCTCATGGTTCATCTGTATGTGTGTCTCGATACAAAGGTTGATAGTTTCCTGTTTTTTTGTGGGCTCCTGGCTTGATCCTCATAATCCTCACAGACTGGTCATTTAGAGAAGTGACCTTTTTATCATCGTGCTGTCTCCATGTATACTGTGAAATGCAAATACTTCCTGAGGACTATGACTTGTCGCATAGATATTCTCTACAGGGCAGAAATTTCATTTAGACTAATTAAACCTTTGTCAGAAAATGAACTTGAAGCCCTATACTAATATACTGTTGAAGGTTTAGAGAATTCAATTATTTCATCTTTGGTTAGTTTAGTAAAAAATAAGACAATAGGGTGGATAGCAGATGCACCCAAGCTGAGAAGGAGATGGTCCATTATCTTAATAAAACTGTATTTATTTGCCATGAACATGTATCAAGTCATTTTAGTGACCACTTCAGGATAGTTGTAGGATTGTACCCAGAGTAGCAGGTATTCCTGGAGTCTGTAAAGTGCCTGAGATGAAAGATTGTTGTCTTTGTGATTATCTATCTGGATGACATCTTTTCTCCATCACTTGAGGCTCACTGGATTCATTTCAGTATGGTTCTAGGCAAACCTTTCGGACCTCACGGACCACTAAATTCATCATTTTAAATCCTGTGGACCAATGATAGGAATTAAAAAAAAAAAGATAAATATATTTGTAAAATAATGATCTTCCGAATGGTGCTGACAAGGACTGTGGCGGCTCCGATTCATTGAACAGCTCACGTTAAGTGAAGTATTACTATTGTTACTATTATCATTAGTTGCATTATCTTTGGTATTACTAAAGAAATACAATATATTTGTTTGCTTTTGATCACTCATTATGGGTTTATTTCATTCTAAGACCAAACAAGAAATGATAGTTATCAAAGTCAAACTATTTGATGCCATTAAATATAACAGGTAAAGTAAATACACAGCTAAGGTCATACTTACCTAACAGAGCATCTGAGAAATAAACAAATAAAATCAAACTATCCGATGAGTATCTGTATTGGCGGAGCAGGGTGACTGTTGTAATCGTGGAAACAATACTGAAGCGTACGGCTCGGCAGCAGTTGCCTCATACAATTTAAGATTATACTGTCCTCAGGCTGCGCCTCTCTTGTTTTTATGTCTCTAGTACAGTTTGTGAATTTAGTGCAATATAACGGTGAAAATTGTCATTCTGAATATAAGAATTTATTAGAATATTATTTTTGTTTTATTATTAATAAAACATAAAAAATGCAATTAATGTCCAAATTTTTCTGTAGACCACCAAAATTTTCTCTCGTACCACCAGTGGGCCACCGCTGTTCTAGGCAACATCAGTTTCTAGTGGTTCTCTACAGCCAAGGTGGCATTTGAAAGGCTTATAGCGATTTGTGATTTGTGTTCTAATATTTTATTTTTTGTTTGAGCCATATTGACCGCATGCATTTGATGTTGGATGTTATTGTGATCAATAAATAAGGTTTAATTTATTTATGAATTTATAATAAATGAAATACCGCAGCCATTCTCTGCATATTTTATATGTCACTTATTAATATTGATTTAAAGTTTTATTGTTAGAGTACCATCTGCAACACCCATGTGTGTGTTGCATGGGGTAACTAAAAGGATTGTGTCTGATGGGGTAGTGTTCTACTTGGAAACCTCTAGATCCATTTCATGCACCCATATTTAAACTTAAAATATTTTTAAGCAAGCACTCTAGGAAATCAATGCAAGGTGGGCACCCAGAGGTTTATCTTAAGAACGGGCAATGTAAGGGAAGAAGAATTGGCCAGTGGGCTTAAGTGGATACTTTGGCATGTATGTGGGTCATTGCACAAGTTGCACACACCTGAACATGTGCGTTAGCTGCACTTGTGCCAATTGGGCTATTTAGGATTTAGCATCCTACTACTTATTTGTTAAGTGGGTTAAGCTGTTTCTCTGCCTTACCTGTGGCCTTGAATACTGTGAGTTGACCTGAATTACATTTCTGATCTGTCTCTGTATTAAACTTCTTCTTGCATGGACTTTAGATCTCCTTTTACTGACCTCAGCCTGCCCATCTTTTCTGCACTTTCATACAGTTTTGTGGTTCGGTGCACATCAGTCACTGATCCCATCTAATAATTTATTACTATCCTAAATTTTCAGTCTCTGGCAAAATTTAGCTGGCAAATTGCTTCTAACTCAAGTTGTCCCTGGAGGACATTCCTGTCTGTGGCATCTGTTTCTGTGGATTCACCATTCTCTGCCTCCTGTCATCCACATTTTTAGTTGAAGACTTCTGCAAATGTGGTATTTACTTGGGAAATATAGCAGTCATTTCTACACTTTTACGCACAGTGAAAAAATGGATTTAAAACATTTCGCAATCTTTTTAAATTCCTTGGCATACTCATAGACATTCACCACCTCATCCTGAGGGCTTTAAGGATCTCTTTTAATTTTGTTATGATGACAAAACACAGATCAATAGCAAAGTGAGAACCAGATTTCAGACATCTGAGTTAAAATAAAGTTTTAGCTGTATACTGCCTAAGATGGTTCTAATAAATGACACCTAATCTGGGACACCTTTTTGTAATTTCTTTGATTTAAAGAGTTAGAGAATGTAGAGGTTTAATTTCTTTTTCCATGTGACAAATCTATACTTTTATAAATTTGGATTATGACATTGAATACACCAGTGGTCGCCAACCAGTGATTTGCAGACCACTGGTCGTCCGTGAGAAAATTTTGGTGGTCCGCAGCTTTGGCCGGTGCGTCCTCCAGTGGGGTCAGGAGAAGGAGTGGGCGGGTTTTGGTATCATGATGTCACTATGGGAGAAGTTTCCTCTGGAGTCCGGAGTCTGTAAATTTAGTGGTCCGTGATGTCTGAAAGGTTGGCGACCACTGGAATACACCAAATACTAATTTTGTGTGTTGTATGTTTAAGTAGGTCACCTTGATCTGTAGGTGTTATTTGAATGAACTATATGTTCAAAATTATCAATGATTCTTAAGATATGCTTGCTTTCTCATATGACTGTATATAGCTAATTTTACTATAGTGAAGAACATACAAATGCTTTTTTAAATAAAATTTAAAGGTTAGGTACAAATGAAGTTACTATCTGTTAGGTGATCAATATGTTTTACCTCTACTGAGATGATCCAATGCACACATACACAACCAGCCTCTGACAGTGGTAACTGGGGCGAGGGAGAGAGAACAACAGCCCATAATACATCAATGAACTTAATGCACTGTAGTAAAAAGCAGGTATGGCATACTGCTTTCACGCACAGAGATACAGGACCACTAGGGGGCGCTGCAGCTTGAATGGAGGTGGTGTGAGCCCTGAGAAGGCCCAAGGCACAGTAACCTGGTCTTCTCCAGAGCCTCTGATGGTGAGGATATACCAGCGCTGCTGGTTACTGCAAGGTTGTGGTCCTTGGGCACACGAAGGTGGGCAAATCACAGTACAAAATTACAAAGCAGAAGGATACTGGAGGAAGGCGGAGGTCGAGGCAGGCAGCAAGCAAGAGAGAAAAATACCCAGGGATCCAGGAGATAGATACCAGTGACACATGGGCCACTGGCGACACAGGAGACACTGGAAGCAACAGGAGGCACAGGTAATGCAGAGATATCCACAGACAGACAGGAACACTGGAACAGCACAGAGAAATTGTCTGGGAACCAACGGACTGGACAACAAGGGGTTAACACAGGAGCTGGACAAATGAAATGCTGGATTAGGCCACAGGTGAACAGGAACTAGCTCAACAGAACCAGGGGCTCGGCAGTCATGGCGACATGTTGCATGAACACTGAGTGGAGTGTGTGAGCTAGCTAATTAGCCAGGGCTGGTCAAGAAGCTATTTTGTGATTGGCCAGCAGATTGAATGGAATTGATAAAGCTTGGAAACAGATGCACACCTAGAGTCAGAACTGCCCGCATGTGCAGGAGGGAGGCGTAAGCACTTTAGTGAGGAAGAGGTAAGTGTGACAACTGTGAGGGCTGTGGTTAAGCAGGGATGATAAAAGCAGTGCTTTCGGCTTAATATCTTAAAAACAGGCAGCAAAAAAACACTACAGAATGCAACTGTCCTATTACTTTTGGGCATATGGCTTTGCCCTAAACATTGTTTCAATCATTGTATTCCACCATTCAGTAAAAGGATGGCTATTGCTTAAAATGAGACATCATGGAAACATAAAAATGGATCTGTGAATCTAACACAGGTAGCTAACTATGGGAATTGATGCAGAACCTCCCCCTCAGTGAAAGCTGTCCAATTTGTCATATACCCACCCCCTCCCCAGTGCAGACTCCCCTTCAATGAAGATGTCCCCCAACCTCAGTGACTGACTCCCCACCCCCATTGCAGACTTCTCAGTGCAGAAAACCTCCTAAATGGCAGATCCCTTTTAGTTACAGTGCATAACCCCACTTAATGTCAGACCCCCTTCCCAGTGCAGACTTCTCCTCAGTGCAGAAACCCCCCACAGTGGCAGATCCCTCTTAGTGACAGTTTTACCTCCTCTACACAGAGAATTTAACTCAGTGAAAGACCCCCTTCCCAGTGCATATCCTGTTATTATAGACCCGCATTCACTGCAGACCACACCAGTAGTGATGAACATCTTATTGACAGCCCCCCTTTCCATAACAGAGTTCTACCCTATACGAACTCCTGTGCAGACTTCCACTCAGTGACAGACCCAGTGCAGACCCCTCCACCAGTGACACACACTTTCCTCATTAGTCTAGACACCTCAGTGCAGACCTCCTTTCTTCAGTGCAGACTATCCCTTAGTACCTGTTAGCCCTTCAGGTCGTGCCGGCGCCGCTGCTCCTAATTGCAGGCATGGGCGCCGGGTCCTATCTTTCAGGTAGAGTAACCCCAGTACATATGTTCCATGCCAGAGTTTCCTTCCTGCTGGAGACTTGCACTGGTGTTTGAGCTGGCACGGGTGTGTCTCTCTCCATTCATGAGGCAACACATACACGCCCTCTGTTTCTACAGCCTATGGTTGGAGCTCTGCTAATATTTAAAGGCACTTCCCACTATAGGAAGTTGCCTGAGCAATCTCATGGTCTTAGCTAGTCTAACTCCAAGTGCAAAGGTGCCTCTTCTGTTTGCCTTCCTGTGTAGTGGGCCTTGCTTATCGAACCCTTGGACTTTGCCTGTTTGCCGCCTGTCTTTGACCTCGGATCTTGTTCAGGGACTTTGTTTTTTTACTACCTCTCCTATACCTTCTTGGCCACGCAAGCCCCACGGTGCTTGCAGCGAGTACCGTGACTCCTGTGGTCAGCTGCCACTGGCCTGGGGATTGCTCTGAAGTGGCACCTGCCTGCTACCCTGCAGCCCAAGCCTATCCCCACCATCAGAGGCTCTAGTGAAGACCTGGTAGCGGCTTAGTTACGCCCCTCTGGAGCATACCCAGTCAGTGGCACAGTGGGTCCACACCCGCTTGCATTACAGTACCTTCATTAGATGGAAACAATCAGTAATGGTACTGGGCCCGACCAATGTGTGGCCCCAGGTCAGCCCGCCAGCTTATATGTGGGAGTAGAAACAGGAGAGTGAGAAAAGACTAAACACACATACTGGTTCTTGTCATGTGATGTTTCTCTTCCCCCATCCACTAGCCAATCACAAAGGGAGACAAGGAAGTGCAAGGAGCACAGAACAGTTAAGTACATTTGCCTGCCAGGGGGTAACGTGAGGGCAGGTTCTAACCTGTTTCAGGATCCAGTGTGGGTTTTTTTAAGAACCAATGTCCACACATTTGACAGCTGGTGGAAGTGAGTGGTACTGGTTCACACTGCAACCTGATGGCCATTGTGATCATAGCCTGACCAAGGTTTGCACGTTTTGAGGGAACTTTATCTTAAGGGTCTCTGTTCACACTGGAGATCTATTTAACCTGTACCCCTTTACATCACACCTAATATTCAGTGTTATGTAGCTATGCACACGTTTTGCCTCCAGGTGGGAATGGACAATCTGCTTAGTCAGCACCTGGCTCCCTTGTTGGCTAGACTGATACTCCGATTGCACCTGGCTCTGTTGTTGGCTATTGCTAGTGCAGAGTCTGGGCTCATCAGCACAGAAACCAGGTAAAAGTGTTGGGTCTGAGATAGCTAGCAAGGAAATCAAGTGCACATGAATGGTTTCAATTTTATGTGTTGAATCAATCACAAATGCATGTTATTGGAATCATTTTATTTTATTAATTGTGCGGAATATATATTTACATTCAATTACCACAGGTTGGACAATCATTGTATTGAATGCAATATTCATGAAAGCAGTTTGCATGTAACTGGCAAAAAATAGCAAAATATTGTTCATAAGTAGCCAAAAGTTCTATAGATTTTTTACTATTTAGGTTTACACAATTTATAGGCACGGGAATAGACAGTTTAGCAGAAGAATGAAGGAAAAAGCACACTAGCTCTACAAATTCCTCCACTGTGGCTCCATTTTCCATGTAAATCTCTGCAGCCGTCAATAGTCGCTTAACTATATCTGGGAGTTTATTTTCCTGCTGAAGAATATATGAAAGAAAATTTTGTAATTATCTACAAAACTTTCACCTATTTCTATAAAACTTTAGATTTATGCTAAACTCTGTATTTTAAAATATAAATGGAAATGTGACACATTTATACATATATACAAGTATGAGTGGGAGACATTTTTAATTTGTACCATTCTGCCCTTGTAAATCTTTACAAAAAATGGTAAAAAAAAAGCAGCCAATTAAAAAAAGAAGATGGCATATTTGATTTTCATGTCAGGCCAGATAGGGAAATACTAAAATTTGTGTCTAAAGGACTAAACTTTGCCTATTTTGCTTTTTGTCTCCATTCAATATATACTTTATCAATGACATGTGTGCCCAAAGACTTCAATCTAGGATTAATACGTAATAATTTCCATTATTGGACATTTAAGTTTGTTTTGTTTTTTTTTTCATTATTAATGCTACAAAAAAGGTAACTATTGCCAATTCAATCCTTAGTCCCAGTATGGCATCGAAGCATCTCGGCACCACTGCCACATCACAATGCCAAGTTGCTAACATATAGTTTCAGTTAACCAAAAAGTCTTAAAAGCCTTTATCTCTCTTTTTACTTTAGGAGTGTTGTCTTGCTTTTGCATTTTATATTTTTTAGCTTTAGAAGACTAGTCTAAAATTTTATTTATATATTTTATGGGATCAGATTGGTGGTTGTTTATTTGTAGATTTGGATACATATTTTGGTAATATATTCCTAGGTTTCAATAAGGTAACTTTGTTTAAAAAAAACTGAAAAACACATATTCCTGTAATTTAACTCAACTTTTGCATAACTTATGCAACTTTCTATTCACTCAAAAGTTCTCTGAATAAAAGAATATTGCAAATGTGCAAACTAAATGTAAGGTGGAAGAATGAAAAAGGTGCAAATGCTGTCGTAAAATAGAAGAACTTTTATCAGTGTTACATTAGGACACACACAGGTAAAATAATGTTAGCAAACATTTTGAGGGTAACATTAAGATGGGGTAAGGTTTCTCCTAGCAGAAATATGCATAATGGTGACATTTTCACAAGCTCCAAAAAATATCATTGCAGATTACTAATGAGGCGTATTTATCAAGTAGTGAATGTGATTTTAAAGTGGACCTAAACCAAAAAAGCAAATCACACCAGGAGGTAGTAATATTTGACAAAAGACACATGCCTTGTCTCTTTAATCAAATAACTAGCTCCTTGGCTTCTGGTGGCTTTCTGTTTAAGCCACAAACTACACATCGCATACCACAAACATAGCCAGCCCACGGAATTCCACCATGGAGTCGGCAGGGAAGATGGCGACTCCCATCTCTGTGCCCATTATGTGCCATAATTGGAAAGTTTGCTGTTTATAATTACAGATTAGGGGAGAAGCTCACCACCCACCAACTTTAATTCCGCTTTAAGCAGACATTCACTCTTGGTACATCAATCACTGTCATTTAAAACACCTGCTTTATACGTATGCCCAATCTTTGACATCTGAGGGTTACTGGGGAGAGGGCTTTTTAATGAATATATTGAACCGTATTGTATATATAAGTGAATACTTGCCAATGTTTGGAAAGGGGGTGTTGGTTGGTGGTTGATTGTTTGGGACTGAATAAGGTCAGGAAGGACCTGCCCCATTCCCCCCATGCTGTTTTGCAGTAATAGGTTAATTATGATAATCATCTACTGCTTACACTTATGAATAGATCAGTACTGCATGCATTTGTCATTCTGCAACAAATACATTACTGGAATAAACCGTGTCTTGAATTGGCCTTGAATTAAATAGCAGCTTCATGTCAGACCTTTAAAATTGTAGAAATTAATTATCAGGGTTCTCCCCAGGCATTTTTAGCAGGGCGCACCACCCGCCACTTTTCAGCCTCCACCCGGCTGTTTTTGGGTAGTTACTAAAGAGTTTGGTCACAATACAGGGGCTGCCACCCACCTACAATTTCTTCCTACCTGGCTTAAAATACCTTCTGGGTTTAATTACTGATTATTGTAAATAAAGTAAAACTATAATTCATTCAATGTAATTAAAAGAAAAAAACAGATATTAACTTGGATTAATTTACTAAAATTCTTTGAATTTGCTTCCTTACATTTTTCCATCTTTCAAAGCATATTTGGTATACACTTCAAAATATTTTGCTGGGGTGCCCTCTCTCCCCTTTACTTTATGCCTTAATTATAGAACATTTGGCTGTGGCCTTGCGCCACAATCCAGATGTAAAAGGGATCCAGGTGGGTGATACACAATATAAAATTTCTTTATACGCAGATGACCTCTTGATATATATAACATCCCCTCATGTCACGATACCTTCCATCCTGAAGGAACTTGACGAATTTGGTACACATAGTAATTTCAAGGTCAATTATTCCAAATCTGAAATTTTTAATGTTACCTTGGACTCTACTCAAATGTCAGCTATGTGTTCTAATGTGCCTTTCCGGATTTGCTCTGATGCCATTAAATATCTGGGTATAATGGTCCCATCGGATCCTTCCAAATTGTTCTCTCTTAATTATTCCTCGATGTACAGTAAACTTCAATCTGACCTTCAGAAATATGATTCCTTGCCTCTCTCCTGGTTCGCCCAAGATCCCAAGCCTATTGAAGAGTCTGTTTTCAATATTGGGGGGGGGGGCACATTGTTTTGTGTGAGCTAGACCAGAGGTCCCCAACCCCCAGTCTGACAGGTGGGCCGCAGATCTGGCCGGTGCACCCACCAGTGGGGTCAGGAGATGGACCCTGCTTGGGGAGGGCGGCCAGAGCCACGGATTACGTCTCCTGGAGACATCCCAGGCTCAGGGAGGTGGGCGGGTTGTGTCTTTAAGATTCTGAGAGGGACCATGAATTTAGATCCTTTTATATGATTTTTGTTCATTTCTGTGAAACGCAATACACATTTTGTCATAAGCTCTGCTATGTGGTGCCTGGATTCTTTCCTAAACCATAGACTTCTATGTCTGCATTTATTTAAAGAGGAACAAAACCCAGAAAAACAATCAAAGACAATCAACGTCTTTTAACCAAAGATTTTTTACGCTGTACAATGCATAACATTGCAATGAATGGACCCAGGCCCAAGGGGACAAGGCCACTTCTGCACACGTGCAGAAGGTACATCATCAGTGGCCATCCAGTGTTCAAAGGGGATCACAGTGGACCTGGAAGAATCAATTTCAAAGATGGAAGTTTCAGGGGATACAGCGGTAACTGGGTGTCTAAGGGTGTTTATTCTCAGCTACCATAAGTTTGACACCATATGTAATATACACTTGCCCACCATCTACATAACGCAACACAGCCACCTGAAAAACACATGCTAATTTGTTACCATAAATATATTTACTTGATTAGGTCTTATAAATTTTCTTTGCCTAGGAATAAGGCAATATTTCATATTTTCATTAACATTAGATGAATTTAAATAGAAACTAAGAGGGTGAGGGGAAATGATGGAGAAGTACAGGTGATGACTAAGCAATTTAATTTATTACTTGCTCTACCTAGAAACTTAAGTGTTAACTTCCTAACAAAAATGACTTTATGTTCAAAGTGATCACACTTAGTTATAACACTTAGTTTAGGTGTTATCAGTACATTTGCAACATTTTAGGCCAGAGCTTTTTTCATGTAACAATATATTGAGAAACGACCTACTTTATAATTAGGCTGTAATGAAGTCAGATGTACAATGTGGCACACACCAAGAAAACATGCTATGCTATTAGAAGACCACACATTACTATAAATAATAAATAACAGAGAACAACTTCATACATTGAGTACCTAGGCAAACATTGGCACAACCAAAAAAAGTCTGAAAGAGAGACAGAACTTCAGGAATTATTTTCATTCTTCAAAATAATAAATAATAATAAATAAAGTGATAATAAAATGTCATTGTAATATTTGAATACACAGGATTGGTAACTTTTATGCAGAAAATGTATCTCAAAATATTTAGAATTTTTATTTTTTATATATAGTTTAGGGGACTGCCTTTTTCTATCTGCTTGCTGAGTTGTAACTTTGTAAATTGCAAATAAAGTTGTTGAAGTTTTTCCTGCCCCTGATAGTGGCCTGAGAAACCCCGATCAGGAGAAATGCAGGAGATACAGGGACAGAGATGAGAACATGTGCTCAGCCAGGGTAGGTGCCTGCATCCCTTCCAGAACACACTGCCCCTGATCCATCAAGCAGAATCGGATGATTGCTCGTGCATTCGTATTCGCGATCCGAAATCGTACGCCGTCGCGCTATTCAGCAACTGAAAAAGCT
>NC_092865.1:71109705-71115833 GCF_032062135.1 Pyxicephalus adspersus | reverse complement strand
TTGTACAGGGGCAGGATTATGTCTCCGTCTCTGCAGTCTATTCCTCTTTTATTACAAGAAAGTACTTTACTAGCTTTAGATATTGCAGCTTGGCATTGCATGCTGTTATTAAGTCTATGATCTACCAGAACCCCCCGGATCCTTTTCCATTTCTGACTCCCCAAATGTATTCCCCCTAGACAGTATGAATCATGTGTGTTGTTAGCTCCCAAGTGCATAACTTTACATTTATCTGTATTAAATGTCATTTGCCACTTGGCTGCCTAATCAAACAGTACATCCAGGTCTGCTTTGTAGATTATAGACATCCTGTATGGATTTAATAGTTTGGTGTCATCTGCAAACACAGAATTGGTACTTTTATTACCAAACTCTATATCATTTGTAAAGATGATAAACAGTAAAGGTCCCAACACTGAACCCTGGGTACACCACTAATAACCTCAGACCATTCACAGTATGAATCATTATTACAGCTTTCTGGATGCGATCCTTAAGCCAATTCTCTATCCATTTACAGATTGACGTTTCTAAACCTATCGACCCTAACTTGCATATTAACCGTCTGTGGGGTACAGTGTCAAATGCTTTAGCAAAGTCCAAGTACACTATATCAACTGCTATTCCACTGTTTACCTGTTTACTTACTTCATCATAAAAAGAGAAAAAATTTGTTTGACATCTTTTGTCTTTCTTGAAGCCATGCTGACTATCACTTATATTATTTTCTAGCAGAATCTCCTCTATGTGGCTCTTTATCAAACTCTCTAAGACCTTTCAAACTATGGATGTTAAATTAACGGGTCTGTAGCTACCTGGTAATTACTTTGCTCCCTTTTTGAAGATAGGAACCACATTGGCCTTACACCAATCCATCGGTACCATGCCAGTGACTAAAGAGTCTCTAAAAATTAGAAATTATGGCTTTGAAATAACTGAGCTCAGCTCTTTGAGGACACGTGGATGTAATCCATCAGGTCCTGGTGCTTTGTCAACCTTAATTTTTCCCAGCTGTTTCTCAATCATATAAAATCTGAGCCATTGTGACTCATTTAGGGCAGTGACATTGCTATTTTGAATTTGAAATTGAGCTCCGCCATTTTCCTTTGTGTACACAGAGCTTAAAAAAGTGTTTAGTAAATATGACTTGTCTTTATCCCCAGTTACCAACCTAGCGACATCCTTTAAGGGGCCTACATGCTCAGATCTGTACTTTTTGCTATTAATATATTTGAAAACTTTTTTGGGGTTTGCCTTTCCTTTGCATACTGGCTTTCATTTTGAAGCACATTTTATCTCCTTTTTACATCTTTTGGTATATTCTTTATAGGTTTCAAATGATGAAGGTGATCCTTCATTTTTATATTTTTTGGATCCTTCATTTTTTATATTTTTCAGTCCAAGTCACAGAGAGCCGATCTTAATAATGGAAAATTTGCTCTCTTAAAATTAAATGTTTTTATCTTTCCTGTTTTTGCTTCCTGTTAACAGCTCACATTAAATGAAATCATATTATGGTCACTGCTACCCAGATTCTCTTTTATTCACACATTGGTTATAAGCTCTGTCTTGTTAGAAAGAACTAGGTCCAGCAGAGTATTATTTCTAGTTGGGGCTTCTCTAAACGGTACCATAAAATTATCTTGTATTAAATTCACACATTTCCTTTTTGCTGTTCCTGTAGTGCCATTACTCCAGTCAATGTCAAAGTAGTTGAAATCTCCCATGATTAAAACACTTCCACTTTTTGCTGCTTTTTCTATCTGTGCTAGTAGTTGATTTTCTATTTCTTCCTTAGCACTAGCAAATAATTTAAAGAATCAAGTATTGTTTGACTTCGACTTATTATTGAATGGTACCATTGATTTCTTACATGAAAAGAAAAAAATTTAATCCCATCTGTTAATTGCTCAATCCATGGATCATTAATTATACTCTAATAACCTTATGTGCATACAATATGCTGAACAGAATTTGTTTTAGTCAAAGGGGCACTTTTAGTGCATCAACACTTAATGAGCTCAGACTCTCTCCTTAATTTCACCTTACAATAACATACCTTCAAAAACCCGATTCCCTGTGATCTTTGGTACGTGGATTGTTTAGCATTGCACAGCCAAATCTTGAAAATAAAGGTCCTGTTCCTCCTGTTTTTTCCTGGCATGATACTTCAGATTACAAAACATCTCCATAATTTATTCTTAATTGTTCATCTGAAAAGTAACCTGTAATGCAAGAGGCTGCTGCCTCATACTCCCCATATTTAAACTAAAATGTGTCTGCTGTGCATGCTTTTGCATTGTTATGACTGACTGTATAGTGTTTTTTGCCTCATGCAAAACCCCAGCCTTGTCCAAATATGAAAAAGAAAATCTGAACAGCCACCTTTTACCAGCACGGACAAGCAGCATTGGTTACTGAGGCTTAAAAATCACAGCTTCCCCTGAATACAGTTTAAACTTGTTTTAGGGTTATGACACATGACCCTTGATTTCCCACCGCCAGGACTCAAAACAGCAATACATACTTCTAGCTCACACCCATCCACCCCTTCTGTGTTTCCCTCAGTATGTCTACCCTTCCTTTTGTTGTTTGGAGATAATTGACTAGCATGATACACTGCGACATAGTCATTTCTCCACATTGTTTCCTCCTTCCTAAAGAGGAACTAAACCCAAAAGTGCCTAAAACAAAAGAAAAAACCACTTACCTTCGATCCCGCACGGCATTCCGATCTATGCGGAGGTGTCTTCCATCGGGTCACGCGTCTTCCCGGCTTCCGACCACGAGCCATCTTCGTCTCTTCTTCCAAAGTTACCTGACCCAGCCGGGAGATTGGATGGTGTAGGTTGGAAAAAAAATTTGCCGATCTCACTGCGCATGTGTAAGATTGGCAAATTTTTTTTTTACCCCATGAAAAGGAGCACCCAAGAGCCTCCCCGAATACCTGACATTGGTATCCCGGAAGGCTTTGCGCTCCCATTCATTCTCCACCGCATAGGCAATCGAGAATTAGGGGGCGGTGCTGCACTCTTATTTATTTTAAAAAAAGTGTTGCACTTAAGTAAAAATTCTGTTTTTTTTGTTTGTTTTTTTTTAACATAAAAGGATTGTCTACCACTTTATGTAAGGTGAAATTTCTAATTTTCTTAATTAATAAAATAAAAATCCATTTTTTTAAATGTCTTTATTAAGTATGCAATAGTGAACATAAATATATATATATATATATATATATATATATATATATATGTACAGAAAATGTATACAATAAGCAAAAAACTCCATATCCTCAAAACCATACATTTTTCATTATTAAAAAGAAGAGAAAATTATTTTCTTTATTACCATGTCTAATTCATTATGTTCTCTTACAATGTTGTTACTATAATTTTTCCTTAATAAAAATATTTGAGAAAAAAAGGAAAGACACAATTAAACTGTAGATAAGAGATGTCTTTTACATAATCCAATAAAGCCATGTCTGAAATTGTGTGGTTGTATTCCGCATAGAAGCTGTGAGATCTTCCATAACCATAATATCAATGATTCTTTGGAACCATTGCGTCTTTGTAGGAGAGGAAATATTTTTCCACAAAAAAGCAATATAGGCCTTTGCTGCAGTCACTAAATGTTTAAAAAGAGATCTTTTATGGCGTTTACACAATAAATTATTAATATGAAGTAGAAAGAGGAAGAAACTCCAAAGTCCAATAAAATTGAAAATCTGTAAGATTTTGTATAATTCAACTTACTTTCCAATTTGGGACATGACCAAAAAATGTGTAATAGAGACCTAACTGCCTCTTGACATCTCCAACACCTATCTGATACTGAAGGAAGGATTTTATGTAAAATAACTGGTGTTCTATACCAGCGTGTTAAAAATTTGTAATTTGCTTCTTGGTTAGCTTCAAATTAGATATTAGAAGTAATAGAAGCCTTGTGTGTAGAAGCTATGGTTTGATTTGGACAGGGGTAACTGATATTCCCAGTTCTTGTTTCCAGTTAATAATAACAGCTGAGGCACTTGAAGCATGAATATTATTTAATTTAGCATATGATTTTGAAAAAGAACCCCAAAGTGGCTTGTACATACACAAGAGTGCTCAAAATCAGTGAGAGGACACTGAAAAAGTGAGGGATCAGGGAGTGAAGTGAAAAAACGAAAAGTTAAAATGTATGACAAAACCCAAGCAGTCTTGGTGTATCATAATTTGGAGGAAGCAGTGGAATTTCCTGAATCAGTAAAATTATTATTATTATTATTATTATTAATAATATTAATAATAAAAAACAGGATTTTTATAGCGCAAAGATATTATGCAGCGCTGTACATTAAGTAGGGATGTGTGTGATAGTGTTATGTGGTGAACCATTGCGCAAAGATAGGGTCATAAAAACTGGGATAAAACGCTGAGTGACTAATCACAGGCATAGGGGGTGATGGATAAGGGGCCTATTGTATTTAGATAAGTAACTGTGGAAAATCTTTGTTTTCAATGATTTTTATTAGTTTTCTTTGCAATTTTTTCAACAAATAACCAATGCAAAGGTACAAAGATAAAATACAAAATACAACCATGATACAACTTGATACAACATTATACAATACATCACACAAGACATGTCATGCCCAGACTCCAAGGAGTCTCCAGGAGACCAGAGTCCAGGAGCATGTTACAGCAACCTGGTTCAGCTCTCTGAGGACCCCTATAAACAAAATTGCTGGGGCGTGTGGACTTTGGTAATAATAGGGCAATAATCTTGTTACCTAGTTGGGCACCTAAACCCTCCATAGGCTGCCCTTGTCACTGGTCAGGTCTACCCGGATTCCGTCACTGCTATACAAATGGGCCTGCCTCTTCTCTTTTCCAGGAGTGGGGATGACAAAACAAAAGGGGAAATTGTTAGGAGATTTGTGGGAAGGAGAAGGGAGAGGGGGGTGAAAGACTGGAGCCCAAGGGGACACCACTTGCACTTTATCCATTGACGTTGAGCAGGAAAAGGACAGCGAGTACCCACCTCAAATATTAAGGAGAGAGGTGTTGAAACCTTTGGGAAGGAAAAATGACACCCAAGTATCCCATATTTTGTGGAAACTTTTGATTTTGTCTTGCAACCTAGCCACAATATGTTCTTGTACAAAATAACACTGTAGTTTCCTCTTCACTTGTGCCAGCGTAGGCGTACCTGACCACCATGCCTGAGCCAAAGTTTGTTTAGAAGATTTGTGGGAAGGAGAAGGGAGAGGGGGGTGAAAGACTGGAGCCCAAGGGGACACTACTTGCACTTTATCCATTGACGTTGAGCAGGAAAAGGACAGCGAGTACTCTCCTCAAATATTAAGGAGAGAGGTATTAAAACTTTTGGGAAGGTAACATGACACCCAAGGATCCCATATTTTGTGGAAACTTTTGATTTTGTCTTGCAACCTAGCCACAATATTTTCTTATACAAAATAACACTGTAGTTTCCTCTTCACTTGTGCCAGCGTAGGCGTACCTGACCACCATGCCTGAGCCAAAGTTTGTTTAGCTACTGTAAACACATAGGTAGGAATTTGTGCCTGTTGCCGTTTTGGGTCCTTTCGAATTCCCCTATTGAGTAGCATGTACAGATTCTGGTAGACACCCTATCCAGAAACACTTTATCCTCGGGCATTGCTACCAGATGTATAGCATGGTGTGGACAGTGCCGCATCCACAGAAACAAAGATCAGAAACATTAGGTTTGTACTTAGGCTATTCTAGCCGGCACCATGTACCATCGCAGGAGGCGTTTGTAATTGGCCTTTTTGAAGGTTGCTTTAGTGGATCCATGTGCTGCTATATTACAACTTTGTTTGCTTACACTCCATAACTTGTTGTAATAGGAGAGAAGAGATAAAATTATGGTCGATCCTAGTCCAGACCTTGTGTGGTTGAGAGTAATGCGTGTAGTCGAGCTGCTGGGATGCCTTTCCCTCCAGCTATCTACGAAGTTGTGCTTTTGCATAAGCTTTGGAAAAATGCCCTGAACTGAAAAGGTCCGTGCAGTGTTGGACTGGGATCGACCCGAAAATCTGAAAGCACTTATGCGATTTTTGGGGTTCACCAATTACTACTGTAAATTTATTTTGAATTACT
>NC_092865.1:71107122-71109258 GCF_032062135.1 Pyxicephalus adspersus | reverse complement strand
TGTGCCATTGATTGTCCCCTTTCTGATCACTACTGTATGTGCCATTGATTGTCCCCTTCTGATCACTGACTCACTTTTTTTTGGCTTCTACCGCCGGGTAACAGACTCTGTTAGGACAGGGATCAGCAGCTTGCTTGTCCTTTGAAATTACTTTCAGTTTCACTCTGCACTGCAGCCAGCATTGAGGAGTCATACAGAGGCACACAGTATCAGGTATCAGAGGATGTCTTATTTGTAGGGGGTGCTTTATTTTAATTGTTTGAGCAAAAATCGGGGGGGTGGCTTTTTTGATGGGGATGCCTTATCATCGGGGAAACACGGTATACTGGTGCAACCAGATGTGTCACAACCTTTTTTTGTGGAAGTTGAAGCATCTGAAGTAGGGGTAGGAGCAGTCTTATCGCAGGGTCCTTCACCTAGTAAATGGCCCCCTTGTGCTTTCATCTCTAAAAAACTCTCTACTGCAGAGAAAAATTATGGCGTAAGTTGATTATGACGTAAGTAATTAAGTTGGCTTTTGAGGAATGGCGTCATTGGTTGGAGCGATTTATCCTATTACGGTAATTGCCGATCACAAAAATCTTGCGATCAAAACAATCTTCAGCTGACTCTTAGAGTCGGCTAAACGTCTGAACCCAAGACAGGCCAGATGGTTGTTGTTTTTTACCAGGTTCAATTTCATTGTCACCTATCGCCCTGGTGTTAAGAACTTCAAGGCGGACACTTTGTCGCGTAGCTTTCCTGGGGGAGTGGATTCGGAAGATCCTGGTCTGATATTGTCTGAAGGCAGAGGTATTGGAGGCCCAGGGAGATGCACCGGATTCTTGTCTCTCGGGGAAGTTGTTTGTTCCTTACAAATTACGACACAAGGTGTTCGAGAAACACCACTGTACAGTCCTTACAGGACACCCTGGGAACAGATCCACGGTCAGTCTTATCTCTCGTAGATTCTGGTGGCCAGGGTTGCGTAAATGTGTTGAGGGCTACGTGTCAGCATGTAGTACATGTGCTAGTGCTAAGGTGACCCATACTTGGCCTTCTGGATCCCTACTTCCGTTGTCAACCCCATCCCGACCTTGGACTCATTTATCTATGGATTTTATCACAGACTTGCCTAATTCCTCAGGAAAAAACATGATTTTGGTGATTGTTGATCACTTCAGTAAGATGTCACACTTTATTGCATTGTCAGGGCTACCTAATGCTAAAACCCTCGTACAAGTGTTTGTCGATAATATTTTGAAGCTACACGGTATTCCCTCGGATGTGGTGTATGATAGGGGCACTCAGTTTGTTTCCAGATTCTGAAAGGCGTTCTGCACTCGTCTGGGGGTACAATTGTCCCTCTCTTCGGCCTTTCATCCTCAGTCGAACGGACAGACTGAATGCACTAACCAGAATCTGGAGACTTATTTGAGATGTTTTGTCTCAGAGAATCAGGAGGAGTGGTCTTCATTTTTGTCTTTGGCCAAGTTTGCCATAAATAACCGTAGGCAAGAGTCCACTGATAAGTCGCCGTTTTTTGGGGCATATGGGTTTCATCCTCAATTTGGCACATTTTCTGGTACTGAGACTTCAGGCATTCCTGAAGAGGAAAGATTTTCTTCTTCTTTGTCATCTATTTGGAGGAAAATTCAAAATAATTTAAAAAAGATAGGCAACAAGTATAAACACATGGCTGACAAGAGACGTATGAGTGGTCCTGGACCTAAGAGTGGGTGATTCTGTGTGGCTGTCCTCAAGAAACATTAAGTTGAAAGTACCTTCTTGGAAATTGGGTCCAAGGTTTATTGGTCCATATCTCTGCCATTATTAACCCAGTTGCCTTTCGTCTCGAACTTCTACAGGTTTTAAAGATTCATAATGTGTTCCACAAATCACTGCTGAAGAGATATGTCGAACCTGGTGAACCATCCTCCTTGCCTCCTGCTTCTGTCATGGTGGACGGTAATCTAGAATTTAACATCGCCAGGATACTGGACTCCCGAATTCTCCGCAGATCCCTCAAGTATCTCGTTCACTGGAAGGGTTATGGTCCGGAGGAGAGAATGTGGGTTCCAGCGACCAACGGTAATGCTAGTCACCTAGTGAAAGCTTTCCACAGGGCTAATCCGGATAAGGTCGGTCCTGGGTGTC
>NC_092865.1:71093766-71106310 GCF_032062135.1 Pyxicephalus adspersus | reverse complement strand
TCAGGGGATATTCATACTGTCAGGAGTCAGGGCTAGGTTAGAGTGTCTGTAGGGGGTGACCGTTTCCTTCTCCCTATCATTTGAAGGCCTAGTCCCTTTCCTCCCCTCCCCAGCGGCTGGAAAGTCTTGTGTACAGCAGTATGTAGAGGAGTCCCACCGAGGGGTTGGGGAGGCGGAGCTACAAGCATTCCTTCAAGATGCTCAGTTGTTTCACTCATTTGAGTGAGAGTCAGTTCACAGGCTTTCCCCCACTTACTTTTCACCAGAACTGGCTCCAAAAGGCTGCTGCTTCCTTTCGGCACATACAGGGAAACTGTTTCTTTTGATGATGATGATGATGTCCTTGATCCGACATGGGGCGAACAAGGAGATCATCATAGGCAGGAAGAAGAGGAGGAGGTTGCAGAGCGAGAGTGAGGAAGAGGGTAAAAGCTGCCCACACTGCATTCTTCAACTACCAGTGAGGCAAGTCATAGTCGTCCATCGTCGGAAGCTGTCACCACAGCTAGGCCTCAACAACTATGGACCCCCACCACGAGCACCAGCTCCAGAGTACCTTTCGGCTCAGGTAGATTTTCGACCGTGTGGGCATTTTTCAATGTCCATAGTGATGACAACACTATGGTCATCTGCAAACTGTGTGCTCAACACTTGAAACAAGGCAAAAACTCAAACAAACTTGGAACAAGTTGCATGAGCACTCATTTAAAAAGCCACCACCCGGTAACCTGGTGGGAACACCTGGTCAAAGCACAGAGCTCTGTGTGACCACCTCTGCCCAAGAAACAAGCTCAAACTGCTCGATCTTCCTCTGCTGCCTTTCCTCCTTCTGCCACTAAAGTTACCCATGCTGCTGCCAGCAATTTGAGTGGGGCATGTAGCCAAGCATTACTTCTTTCAGGCTCCACCAGCGGTGAGCAGGAGCTCCAACGCAGATTGGCTGCTGTTTGTCGCATTACTAGCAGTCAAGACCAGGAATCATTGCCATCCCCCACAACTTCTACCCCATCGTCCAATTTTTCTGTGGTTAGCATCCTCCAGATGCTGGAGCGCAAGGGGAAATATGGCCCAAATGACCCCAAAACAAAGCTAATCAATGCGGCAATTGCACGGCTGATTGCGTTAGAGCTCCTCCGTTACCGGCTGGTGGACTCCAATGTGTTTTGTTACGCATTCCTCTGCATGAACCCACAGTACGTTATGTCTAAGCGACAGTAATTTGCAGAAAAACGTGTTCCTGCTTTGCAGGAACATGTGCAGAGTAATGTGTCCATGGCCCTGCAGCACTCCAGCTGGTAATTTCTGGCAAGGTGCACCTGACAACTGACAGTTGGTCAGGCAAGCATGGAGTGGGAAGATATATTTCCTATACAGCTCACTGGGTAACTTTGGTGGCAGCAGGGTAAGATTCAGCTGCAGCAAGGCCTGCATACCTACCTCAACCCGGAGCACATCGCCATGCAATCTTTTCCTTAACCTCCACTTCCACCTCTTCCTTTGACTCTTGTGCCTCAACCTCTTCCTCTAGGGACACTTTGCCATGGAGACCCAGCACCTCCCATTCATCAGCATCTGTTTACCACCAGCAACAACCTGCAGTTTGCTATTTGGGTGCACAATTCAGATGTTGCCACGCAGTCCTGAGGTTGCGAAGCCTGGGTTCCCTCTGCCACATGGTCACAGCCATTCTAAGTACCTTGCAGGAGCAGGAGGACATATGGCTAACTCCCAACAGACTTCAGCCAGGCAAAGTCTTGTGTGACTGCTGGCAGCCCTGTGTTGTGGGAAACTCACACGCGTACCTTGCCTGGCTCACGTCATGAACCTGATAGTACAGCGCTTCCTTAGGAATTACCCAGGCCTCCAGCCACTGTTGCTGAAGGCCAGAACGTTGTCAGCGCATTTACACCAGTCGTACACAGCCAGTCTCAGATTAGTGGATTTACAGCGAAATCTCAACCTGCCAGTGCACCGGTTAATTTGTAATGTGGCCACATGTTGGAATTCCACTTTTTACATGCTGCAGTGGCAGGCTGAACAACAGAAAGTGGTGGTGAATTAGGTGGCAGAGTCTGTTCGTTTCAGACGTATACCTACACTACCTTTCTTCAGCCCTGCGGAGTGGCTGCAAATGGATTGATAGATAGCAAGTGGTATCAGAATAAAATATTTGTATTTATTTACAGAAATACAGAAATGTTTCTGTTTATTTTGATAGATTGCAAGTGGTATCAGAATTAAATATTTGTATTTTTTTTACAGAAATACAGAAATTTTTCTGTTTATTTTGATAGATAGCAAGTGGTATCAGAATTAAATATTTGTATTTATTTACAGAAATACAGAAATGTTTCTGTTTATTTTGATAGATTGCAAGTGGTATCAGAATTAAATATTTGTATTTTTTTTACAGAAATACAGAAAAATTTCTGTTTATTTTGATAGATTGCAAGTGGTATCAGAATTAAATATGTGTATTTTTTTTACAGAAATACAGAAAAGTTTCTGTTTATTTTGATAGAGCCATAAACATGTCATAATTAAATATCTGTATTTTTTAGAGAGAAATACAGAAATTTTTATGGCTATTTAGGTAGATAGCAAGTGGGATTAGAATTAAATATCTGTATTTTTTTTTTTACAGAAATCAAGAAAATGTTATGGGTTTTTGGATACATACTAAGTGCTATCAGAATTAAATATCTGTATTTTTTATGGATAAATATAAACATTTTTCTGGCTTTTGTGATAGATTACAAGAGGTATAGTTTAAGATACCTCTTGCGATCCATCACAAAAAAACTAAAAATGTCTGTATTTATAGATAAAAAATACAGATATTTTATTATGAAAGCACTTGGTATCTATCCTAAAAGCCATAAAAATTTCAGTTCTTCTCTCCAAAAAAAAGTAGATATTTCATTCTGATCCCACTTTGCTATATATCCCTAAAGCCATAAACATTGATGTATTTCTCTACAAACAATACAGATATTTAATTCTGATAGCACTTGGTAGCCCACTGCCTCCTTCTCCTGCTGTATCTGATGCTGCCCCCTGCCCAGTACCAAGCTCTACTTGCCAGATACTAATGTTGTCCACACTCCATCTCAGAGCCCACCGCCTCCTCCACCTCCTGCTGTAACTGATGCTTCCGCCTGCCCAGTACCAAACTCTACATGCCAGATACTAGTGCTGTCCAATGTCAATAAAGGATGATGGCCTCAACCTCTAATGCCGTCCTTGCTCTGTCTCAGGGCCCACTGCCTCCTCCACCTGCTGTTGCTACTGCCCTGCCTGCCCAGTGCCCAGTACCCAGCTCTAGATGCCAGACTAGACTCAAGCTCAACAGGGTCTTCTTTCCCTGCTGATTCCGTCAAGCCCGTTGCCTTTCATGTGGTTTCACTACATAGTTTGTAGGGACAGATTTGAATCTCGTTCATCCATTCATGTCTCCAATAGCTACAGCTTCTACACTCTCCATATATGTCTCAGGGTCCACCACCTCCTCCTTCTGCTGTAGCTGTTGCCACCTGTCAGTACTCAATTCCTAAATATGGCAATACAGCCATCAAGGCGGCATTAATGATGCACTACACCCTCTAGCTCTAGATGCCAGTTACCAATGCGGTCCCCGCTCCGTCTCAGTGCCCACTGCCTCCTGCTGACACATGTCAGTTGTATCTTATAACAGAGCTGTGTAGCTGGCTAATTTTTTGACTGAAAGACCCCCCTCAGGGACCTCTGCCTGTGCTCTGAAGCCTGTGTATGGCTTGTAACGTAGCGGCAAAACCTGGTGGCTAATTTTTGGACTGGAGGAACCCCTCATGGCCTTCTCTAGCTCTACTCCGAGTTCAGAATAAAATCCAGCATGTTCCCCTGACCGCCCAATAAAATGTCCTTGCCAGCAACAAATAAATCCTTCCCTAATATTTTTTTTTACTTGTGCAGTGTTGTGCAGAGCTGGGGGAGTTTTGACATGTCTTTTTAAATGTAATTATAGGTCGGAGAAGCTCTACACAGTCCCAAAAAACAACCCAAATTTTTCCCCCTTTGACTTTAATGGAGTTCGAATTCGACGTTCGTTCACCCGAATAATTTTGTAGTATTTGACCGAATAGTGGTCAAACCAAAATGTGAGCTATTCGACCAACACTATTCCTCACTAAAACGCAGATGCCTTACTGCTGTTCATGTGGGCAGTTCTGACTCTGAGCGTGCCTACTCTAGCAGACTTTATCAGTTTTAGGCAGACCAATCAGAAAATAGCTTCTTGACTATCCCTGGCTATTTAGCTAGCTCAGACACAGAACTCAGCGTTGGTGCAACATGTAGCCAGTGTTTCCTCTGTCCAGCTCCTGTGTTAACCCCTTGTTGACCAGTCAGTTGTTTCCCAGCCATTTCCCTTGTGATGTTCCAGTGTTCCTCTCTCCTGTGCCTCCTGTTGCTTCCAGTGTCTCCCATGTTCCCTGTATCCACATTGGCCCCTGTGTCACTGGTGTCTGTTTCCTGGATCCCTGGTATTTGACCCCTGGCTTGACCAGACTTCTCTTGCTAGCTGCCTGTCTTGACCCTCGACTTCCTCCACTATTCTTATACTTAGTGATTTAGTACCGTGTTTCATCCTGCCCACCCTGGTGTGCCCAAGAACAGCAGTAACCAGCAGCTTAACATCATCACCATCAGAGACTGTGTAGAAGACCTGATTACTGCTTAGACTCTTTGCCTTGGCCCTTCTCAGGGCTCACACCACCTCTGTGCAAGGCGTAGCGCCCCCTAGAGGCCCTGTTTCCCCAAGCGAGACACTCCAGATATCTGAGTTTAAATAAATCAGGTTCTAACTGTATTCTCCCTAAAGTGGTTTTAATTCTTGACACCTAATCTGTGATACCTTTTTCTAATTTCATTGATTTATTGTGTTGGAAAATGTAGGGGTGTAATTACTTCAATTCAAGTTACACCACCAAATATAAAATTATTGGTTTTGTGTGTCAAATGTTCCAATATATCTCCTTTATTTGTAGGTGCTGTCAGAATGAAGAATTAATATGTACGTGTTCAAATATGTTGACAAAATTAACAATATATGACATACTTGTTTTTTCACGTGACCCTATGTAGCATATATTACTGCAGTGTAGAACATCCAAATACTTTTTAGTTAAAAAATAAATTTAAAATTTAGTTACATAATAAATTACAACCTGGTAAATGACCAATATGTTTGCCCACTGCATGTGTTCAATTCATGGGACTAAGATGATCACAACATACACAACCAATGTCTGACATGGGTAACTGGGGAGCTCCAGAGGAAGGTAGAACAAGAGCCTATAATAGGTCAATGAACTGATGGAACAGTTGCTTGATCTTTATTGTATGGTGTGTGCAGTGTTGTGTTGTACATATATATTTACACTCTGCTAAACTAATTTTTAAAATATCAATGTCCTGTTTGAGGTCCATGTAGAGGCCCTATCACTTCAGAAAGCAATTGGACTATTGCTTCTGGTCCCTGCCTTAAAATTCAGTGTTTTTAACCATTCAGAAATTGGTTATTGCTCAAAATGACCAATTATATAAACGCAGAAATGATCCTCTGAATTGAACACAGATAGTCAGTGGCTTAGGCTGGCAAGTATGGACCTTGATGCAGAACCTGGTCTATGAACCTTTTCCTCAGTAGCAGAACTTGCCTTGCTTGTAAAGCGGAACTTAATTGGAAAAAAAATCACTTACCTTGATTGGGTCCCGCACTGTCCTGGAATCTTCCTTCATCTCGACACGAGGAAGTGGTGGGCACCGTCAACTTTATCTGCCTTCTTCCTTGTTCTGGATATGTCACCGAATGTTGCACTGTGCAGGCGTGAAATCAGGTGACATAGCCTGCTATAAGGGGGGGGGGGGGGAGAGAGTGCCAATCTCACTGCATATGCGTTTTTTGCCCCAAATGTAGGAAGAAATCTTCTGTGCAAGCCTAAAGACATAGGGGTAGGGCGCTTCACTTTGGTGATAGGTCCACTTTAATTCAACCACTTAATGCAGCCCCCCATTGCAGACTCCCGTTTAGTGACAGACACCTCCCCTTCCTGCTTAGTACAGGCCCCTCCGTCACAGTCCACAGACTTCCCCCTCAATGAAAGATGACCAATTAGTAACCTACCCACCCCTTTCCCAGTGCAGACTGCACCTCAATGCACACATCTCTCACCCTCAGTGACTGACCCCCTTCCCCCATGCTGTTTCCCAATCAGTGACAGACTACCCCCTCAGTGGAGCCTTCCCCTTCAATGACAGATCTCTGTTACAGTGTGTAACCCCACTCAATGACAGACCCCCTTCCCAGCACAGACATCCTTGTCATTGCAGACACCCCTCAGTGATGGATCCCTCTTAGTTACAGTACCTAACCCTACTCAATGACAGACCCCCTTCCCAGCACAGACATCCTTGTCATTGCAGAACCCCTCAGTGATGGATCCCTCTTAGTTATAGTGCATAACCCCACTCAATGACAGACCCCCTTCCCAGTACAGACATCCTTGTCATTGCAGACCCCCCTCAGTGATGGATCCCTCTTAGTTCCAGTATGTAACCCTACTCAATGACAGACCCCTTTCCCAGCACAGACATCCTTGTCATTGCAGACCACCCTCAGTGATGGATCCCTCTTAGTTCCAGTATGTAACCCTACTCAATGACAGACCCCTTTCCCAGTACAAACATCCATGTCATTGCAGACCCCCCAGACCACCCTCAGTGATGGATCCCTCTTAGTTCCAGTATGTAACCCTACTCAATGACAGACCCCTTTCCCAGTACAAACATCCATGTCATTGCAGACCCCCCTCAGTGATGGATCCCTCTTAGTTCCAGTATGTAACCCTACTCAATGACAGACCCCCTTCCCAGCACAGACATCCTTGTCATTTCATACCACCCTCAGTGATGGATCCCACTTAGTTACAGTACCTAACCCTACACAATGACAGACCCCCTTCCCAGCACATATATCCTTGTCATTGCAGACCCCCCTCAATGATGGATCCATCTTAGTTACAGTGCATAACCCCACTCAATGACAGACCTCCCTTCCCAGTACAGACATCCTTGTCATTGCAGACCCCTGCTCTGCAGAAACAAGAGAATGGTAAAAAGCTATCCACATGCAAGATCTGCAAAGGATGGAAGGATCTGCAAAGAACACAAAACAGGTAACTTTAATAGTCTGCCTGGGGGCTGTAAGGGAAAGTTCAGACCTGCTTCAGGATCAAGCAATGATCCTGTAGAAATGAGCGCTACTGGTATGGCCAGTGTGAACATATCCTGGACTGAGGTCTGCAATGAGGGTGTATGACTGGAGATCGATTTACCTGTACCCCTTTAAACCACACCTAATATTAAGTGTTGTGCAGCCATGTATAATTTTTCCCTTTCAGGTGAGAATGGACAGTTTGGTTAGCCAGCAAAGAAGCCAAGTCAAGGGGAGCCTTCTTGCACCTGGCTTTCTTGCTGGCTAGACTGACACTCCGCTTGCACCTGGCTCCCTGTTGGGCTAGTTCAGAGTCTGGGCTCATCAGCACACAAGCCAGGCAAAAGTGTTGGGATGGCTAACAAGAAAATCAGGTGCACGTGAATGGATTTAAAGTTTATGTGTTAAAGCAACCACAAGTACATGTTATTGAAATCATTTTATTTTAATAATTATGCAGAATATATATTTACATTCAATTTCCACAGGTTGGACAATCATTGTATTGAATGTAATAGGCATGGAAGCAGTTTGCATGTAACTGGTAAAGCATAGTAAACTATAAAGATTTGTTCATAAGAATCCAAAAGTTTATAGATTTTTATTTACTTTTAAAGGTTAGGGAAGATTCTCGTTAGCATAACTTTGGAGTAAAAGGCACATTAGATGTATAAAGTCATCCTTTGAGGCTTCATTTATCGTGTAAGGCTCTGCAGCCGCTAATAGTTTCTTAATTGAATCTGGATGTTTATTTTCCTGTAGAGATAATATATGAAAGAAAATACTATAATAACAAGTGTCCATGAAAAGGATAAACACCCAAGAATCACACTTTGATTTATTTTTATATTGCCTTATGTACTTAATAAACACTTTGCTATTCTGACATAGGTGCGTGTAGATAGTGGAAGTTTTAAAGATCAGCTATTACATGGTTGTCATTACAAAGTAGTTAGCTTTTTTTTGTGGGTATAGATATGTGGAGGTACAAGCTGAAGCAAGTCCCATTGACCCAAATTTCTGCATCATTTAATTGAGAATAAAGTGAGAAAAGTCCCTGAATTTTAATTTGTTGCCACTGACCACAGTGCCCTTTGACAAACCATGAACCACAAACCAACAAGAGAGGACAACAGCTCATTAGGTGAAGTATGGCATTTAAGCATCCAGGCACTACTGCCACACCACAATACCAAGTTGAGAAGTTAGTTTTAGTTCATCAAAAAGTCCCAAAAACCATTATCTCTCTTTTTATTAAGATGATGCTTCTGCATCTTATATTCTTTTAACTTTAGTAGTCTAGTCTAATGCATTACACATCTTCTTTTATGAGGACAGATTGGTGGTCATTGAGTTGTAAAATTCAATACATATATTCGTATCTCCCTGGTTTTAATAAGATAAGTTTGGTAAAAAAAAAAAACACATTCCTATTATTCAACTCAGGTCAACTTTTGTAATATTCATGCAAATATATATTTACCCAAAAGTTGTTGACAAAGTCTTTTGAATAAAAGGATCACAAAAGATACCATGTTAATGTAATGTAGTAGAATGCTTAAATTTGCTTTTGTAATATAGGAGAACGTTTTTTGTTACATTGGGACACACACAAGTGAAATATGTTTTCAACAACTTTGAGTGTAACACTAAGACGGGATCATCTATAGTTTTTGTCCTAAGAGAAATATACATAATGACATTTTTGTAAAAATTCCAAGTGTCATTGCACTGGCTTACTAATAGGACATTTTTTAAAGCAGTGAATGTGACTTTAAGCAGACATTCACCTTTGGTACACATACTTTAAAAACATGCCTAGTGTCTGACACCTGGGGATTACTGGGGAAATGTTTTTTTTAATTATTATATTTACCATAATTGTTTATTTTGATGTATGGTTACCTATGTTTGGAAAGGGGGTGTTGGTTGGTGGTTTGGGACTGAATCAGGCCAGGAAGGACCTGCTCCATTCCCCCCATGCTGTTTTGCAGTAGCAGGTCACTTATGATAATCATCAATTGCTTACACTTATGAATAGATCAGTACTGCATGGATTTGTCATTCTGCAATAAATAAATTACTGGAATAAACCGTGTCTTGTTAATGTCTGCCTGAAGTTTTGGCATTTAATTAAACAGCAGCTTCATGTCAGGCCTTAAAAATTGTTGTGAATACAAAATAACTATAATTACTTCATTGTACCTAACAGAGGAAAAACAGATACTTACTTTGATTAGTTTACTAAATTGGTCTTGAAGTAATTTTTTTAAAACTTCTCCTTTAATTATATTTTCAAACGCATTGACGAAAAACACATTACATATATTAGCTATACTTGTCATGATGTCTGAACCCATTGTGGAGCTGTGATTTGGTAATCCTAAAATATAAAAGATATCATAGTGAAATCTGCCACCTCCATTTACTTGTATAGCAACTGTGTTGTGGCGGTCTGCAGGTCCAATATTCTTTACCAGGTAATGCTTCAGGAAATGTCAGATTCCATACTTTATAAATAAACCGCTTTAGGCTAGAAGGATTGTCTCATCATTAAAAAGCAATGATCCTGTAGAAATGAGCGCGACTGGTATGGCCAGTGTGAACATATCCTGAACCGAGGTCTGCAATGAGGGTGTATGACTGGAGATCGATTTACCTGTACCCCTTTAAATCGCACCTAATATTTAGTGTTGTGCAGCCATGTATATTTTTCCCTTTCAGGTGAGAATGGACAGTTTGGTTAGCCAGCAAAGAAGCCAAGTCAAGGGGAGCCTTCTTGCACCTGGCTTTCTTGCTGGCTAGACTGATACTCCGCTTGCACCTGGCTCCCTTTTGGGCTAGTTCAGAGTCTGTCTCTGCCATTTCTTTTGCAATAAATAATAATGCAAAGGAGAAGGATGAAGGAAACTTCCCTGGTCTGTTCCATGGCTTTCCATCATACCAGTTTCCATCAGCAAAACAGTGGTGAATCATGCATTTGTCAAAGATATAATGATTGAGTAACCATTTAAGCATTTATATCCTTACACTAGGTATACACTACTAAAAGATTTCCCTCAAAAATATATTCTTGGGAGTTTATTTAATTATTTAAAACTTAAATTTAAACTTAAATTGCAAATGCCAGATCTAAAATCACTTCAGCCCAAAAAATGTATAATGATTCTGTGCTATCAGTATAGCAGCATTAAGGTTATTTTTCCTATATACTATCTTCTTTAAAAAAAAATGTTTAAAATTACATGTGTTGCGCCAGGTCATTAGAAAAACTCAGATATTAGCAATATGTACATTTTTGTCTCCATTTAACATATAGTAGATAAACGTAATGTATGCTCAAAGACCTTAATTTAGGAATAGAAAATTATAATTTCACCCATGGGCCTTTTCGATTTGTTTTGTCTTTCTCATTATTAATGCTACAAAAAAAGTCACCACTGATAATTCTTATGGCCACTTCAAAGCAGTTCTGGACAAAACAAGTGCCCATGAAAGCATAAACACCCCAAAAATCACACTTTGATTTATTTTTTTATTGCCTTATGTACTTAATAAACACTTTGCTATTCTGACATAGGTGGGTGTAGATAGTGGAAGTTTTAAAGATCAGCTATTACATGGTTGTCATTGCAAAGTGGTTAGCTTGTTTTTGTGGGTATAGATATGTGGAGGTACAAGCTGAAGCAAGTCCCATTGACCCAAATTTCTGCATCATTTAATTGAGAATAAAGTGGGAAAAGTCCCTGATTTTTAATTTGTTGCCATTGACCACAGTGCCCTTTGACAAACCATGAACCAAAAACCAACAAGAGAGGACAACAGCTCATTAGGTGAAGTATGGCATTTAAGCATCCAGGCACTACTGCCACACCACAATACCAAGTTGAGAACTTACAGTTTCAGTTAATCAAAAAGTCAAAAAAAACATTATCTCTCTTTTTATCAAGATGATGCTTCTGCATCTTATATTCTTTTAACTTTAGTAGTCTAGTCTAATGCATTACACATCTTCTTTTATGAGGACAGATTGGTGGTCATTGAGTTGTAAAATTCAATACATATATTAGTATCTCCCTGGTTTTAATAAGATAAGTTTGGTAAAAAAAAAAAACACATTCCTATTATTCAACTCAGGTCAACTTTTGTAATATTCATGCAAATATATATTTACCCAAAAATTGTTGACAAAGTCTTCTGAATAAAAGGATCACAAAAGATACCATGTTAATGTAATGTAGTAGAATGCTTAAATTTGCTATTGTTATATAGGAGAACGTTTTTTGTTACATTGGGACACACACAAGTGAAATAATGTTTCCAACAACTTTGAGTGTAACACTAAGACGGGATCATCTATAGTTTTTGTCCTAAGAGAAATATACATAATGACATTTTCACAGGCTCCTAATTGTAAAAATTCCAAGTGCCATTGCACTGGCTTACTAATAGGACATATTTTAAAGAAGTGAACGTGACTTCAGACATTCACTTTTTGTACACCTACTTTAAAATATGCCTAGTGTTTGACACCTGGGGATTACTTTTAATTAATATATTTACCATAATTGTTTATTTTGATGTATGTTTACCTATGTTTGGAAAGGGGGTTTTGGTTGGTGGTTTGGGACTGAATAAGGCAGGAAGGACCTGCTCCATTCCCCCATGCTGTTTTGCAGTATCAGGTCACTTATGATAATCATCAATTGCTTACACTTATGAATAGATCAGTACTGCATGGATTTGTCATTCTGCAATAAATGAATTACTGGAATAAACCGGGTCTTGTTGATGTCTGCCTGAAGTTTTGGCAATTAATTGAACAGCAGCTTCATGTCAGACCTTAAAAATTGTTGTGAATACAAAATAACTATAATTTCTTCATTGTACCTAACAGAGGAAAAACAGATACTCACTTTGATTAGTTTACCAAATTGGTCTTGAAGTAATTTTGTAAAAGCTTCTGCACTGATTCTATTATCAATTGCATTGTCGGAAAACAGTATACATATATTAGCTATACATGTCATGATGTCTGAACCCATTGTGGAGCTGTGATTTGGTAATCCTGAAATATAAAAGATATCATAGTGAAATATTTGTGATCTGTATTCACTATGCAGTTAGGCTATATTCAGTCCTGAGGTTTGCAAATGACAGTTAACATTGGTCTGAATAGGTCTATTCATTATCCTTCATTTGACAGGCAGCAGCATTGCTGTGCAGCATTCATACGTGGTTTGCCATGTCTGCCACCTCCATTTACTTGTATAGCAACTGTGTTGTGGCGGT
>NC_092865.1:71088663-71090701 GCF_032062135.1 Pyxicephalus adspersus | reverse complement strand
TGTATAAATATATAAACGGTCCATATAGAGAACTCCCTTCCCCATTATTCACTTTGAGATCATTACAAAGAACAATTATCCGATTGCCTCATGGAATCAGGAAGGATTTTTTTTTCCCTGTTAAAGCAAATTGTACCCGGGGTTTTTTGCCTTCCTCTGGACCAACTATGTCTTATAGGGTTTTATATCTGGGATATGTTTATTTACCTAGTGGCTGAACTTGATGGACTTATTACTTTTTTCAACCTAACCTTCTATGTAACTATGTACCTATATGTTCTGGTTTAACTACAGGCAGTCCCTGGGTTATGAACGAGATTCTGTAGGTTTGTTCTTAAAGTTGAAGTTAACCCAAAACAATATACAATAAGCAATGATTTTTCAATTTTGATCAGCCTCATGGAGCCATTGAATATGTTGGTAAAAAGCTATTTAATATATCAAATCAGAGAACAGGTAATGTGTTTGATACCATGTTCTATATATATCTATATATCCTCTATAAAAAGCACTTCAAAAGGATTGATTTAGGACTTTTGAGGATCTGTACCACCTGGTGCCCATGCCTCTATAATCACTTAATGAATGAAACATATCGAAATTTATCATTCTCACTCCCGGGTAAAAAATTAAAAAATTGGAATATGAGCTGTAAAAAGTTTACAAAACACCTTCTGGGCTGTAATTTCAGTGCTCTCTTTTCCAGATCACCTACCATGAAGGGGTTATGTGAAAGCTAGCGACATTACCATCTTTAAGACATGAAGAATAGAATTTAAACAAAATGTAATTTTAAACAACAAAAAAAACAAAAAAACAAAGTTTAAACAACAATTGTCAATGGGAAAGCTTACTTTGTGAAATGTGTTGAAATATTGATGAGCCTAAAATCTATCCTATGTATTTCTGATGTAAGTTGCTGTGTTTTAAAATGTAGTTATGTTTCAATTATGTTCCAAAAATCAAAACCGCTCTCTTCAGCATAAATGGAAAAACGAAAAACAAAAGGGCAGCTTACATCAGCTGAAAATGGGTGCAGAGTCCTCAAAGTCCATAACTTAGATCAGCACAGATAAAAAAGTAACAACAGATTAGTAACTGCCCATGCATAAACCTTCTCATGCATAAGCCTCACTCGCATGCCTCTTCATTAGATAGTCTGGCTTCCTATGGGCATGGGTGGTGTTGATACATCTCCTTGATTGATCTCATTTTAATGCCTTGCTATGCAGTCATCTTTGGGCTCCCGGCTCTGACCTCCAGGCTTTGGGTCATAATGTTGCATGGCAAAACATGTAGATAACACTGGAGTGCTAAGTAAAATGCGGAGTTTAATAGTTGCACCTCTAGTGTGACACAGCAAAACATAAGGGTAACTCTACCATGTTTTTATGATGAAAGGACTACAGGGGGTTTAAATATAGTAATTTGGTCAAACAGGCAATTGTAAATACATGGGCAGAAGTAAATTTTACGGTCTTGGAACAAATTATGCCTGCCCCTTGGGTTGGTGACTGGGATAAAATCCTCTTGCAAAGTGAAGCGAATTTTTAATGCAACACAACATTCGGGACTTATATTTAGTTATTAATTGAATATTAGAATTCAATTTAATAAATAAGAGCTACGTTATAAAACATAGGCAGCAAATGTGCAATGATTGCAATACTCACAATAATGACGATCAATTGCCAACAAAGAGAAAAGTGTACATATATTGGCAACAAATGTGTAGTTTCACAGCAGGTGTCCTATATGATATAATTATGAGAGTATAATGTCAGAAAATGTCCCTTCCAAATAAACAATTAAACACATGTTACAGCTAGAATTGGTTGAATGGGTAAAGGTGTATCAGCTGCACTGTGCTAATAATGTTTCGGAAGGCAATCTTAACCAGAACAAGGCAGTGCAGATTAGGCTTATTTTGTGATGGGCTGGGTGATGGCACACCTTAAAAGCTGTACAAGGTGTGGATTCTTACTAAATATGACACTGAACAAGACCCTGGATAGTACTTAAACCAGACAGAGTTTCT
>NC_092865.1:71086325-71087739 GCF_032062135.1 Pyxicephalus adspersus | reverse complement strand
TGTAGGGATTTGAAGGCAAAGCACAGGAGCTTAAATTTGATTCTAAGGTGAAATGGAAGCCAATGGAGAGAACTACAAAGAGATGCAGCAGAAGAGGAGCGGAGGGAAGGATGGATGAGTTAAGGTTTCTTTTGGGTTTTTCTCATATCTATTTCACCATTTTTTGCAAATGCACAAGCCCAAGAATAAGGAGGATGCAGGAGGGATCTGTGTTCATTTAACTCTAACTTTTTTATAATAAGTAAAATGTAAATACATTGTAGCAGAAACAACATTTGGTTAAACATGACTGAAAAAAAAAGGTTTCCTTTTTCTTTCTGCTGATCTTGCCATGAAAGTCCTTGTAATGTACTTCCTGTAAGGTGGCAACAATCCTGTCCTGCCTTTCACCTGTGCTTCGGTGTTACCACCTTGTCACTAGCACTCCAGGTAGGTACTATAAGAGGCTATGCTTTACATACTGTGCAGACATGTTCCACTATTGTTCCATAGCAATAATGTAAACCATTTCTACCCCACAGTGAAACTAGCCAAAGTAGGCCAGAAGCAATGAGGTACAAAAATAAAAAAAAAGTATGTAGATGAAAAATTCTGGCAATTGTTTATGATACACAGTGCTTTTATAAAACTAAGGGAATTGAGATTTAGACCTAAACCTTTAGCTTACATAAAATGGCAGACAGCCCTTTTATATAAGGTAAAAATGACCTTCTTTTTTTTTGGGTGTGGTAATTTTTAGTTTACTTCGGTTTTAAGGCCAGGTGTCTCACGGTGATCAGCCATAAGGGGAGGAGCGCTACAGCATCAACAATGGAGTCAGTTCTGCATGATATAGGTGTATATTCAGCTAAACAGATGGGCGACCTTTGCATGCAAAAAATGCTTTTTTGCTACAAAAATAGATTTTTTAATTAAAACAGTGGACAAGGGAAGACATAAATAAATGTAGTTCTGAGTTGCATACAGTATATTGAAGCACACCTTACATATACACTGAATTAAAAGCCTGTATTAGTTACCATTCATGTGCAAGTATATCAACTCCAGTAATATTGTTAAATTAATTTATTAAATTACATAATTTGAAACGTGTACATTATTGGTGGCCAGCTTCTTCCTTATTCTTAGTGTTGGACCACTATTGTTGTCTGGGACAGATATTGCACATGCACACTATGGGATTTGGTTTTGTTTCAATAACAATAAGGCCTAGCCTTTTGTAAGGATTTGCAAAATCTCATTTTACTAGCAAGTGGTTCTGAGGAGGTTCACTTTGACTTCCCACGATGCAGCAAGAAAGCAGAAGGCATTGTCCATATCACCAATATCATTAGAAACAAGGAAATCAGTGAAAAGTAAGTGTTTTTATGGATTGATGTGATTCTCAGCTCTACAATTGGTGTTTAATATCTAT
>NC_092865.1:71074368-71085191 GCF_032062135.1 Pyxicephalus adspersus | reverse complement strand
CCATGAGCGGATTATTGAGGACCGGCGAATATCCACAAAAAAGATAACCCAGATACTTGACATCTCATGAAAGCATGTTGGGTTTGTTATCACCACTATCCTAGACATGGCAAGCTTTCAGAGAAGAACAGTGATCAAAAGAAGGAATGAGTTGAAGCATCCAAAGCCGTTTTTGCCCATTTTGAAGCTGCACAGGACTTTTTGGCTAGGTTAGTGACTGAGGAGGAAACCTGGCTCCACATCCATGATCTTGAAACCAAGGAACCAGTCAAAGGAATGGCACCACAGCGGGTCCCCGAGGCCGAGGAAGTTCAGAACGCAGAAATCAGCCAAAAAAGTCATGGCCTTCATTTTTCTGGTGTTCTGTTGGTGGACTACTTACCTCAGGGCTCTAGTATCACCAGACAGTATGATGCTAACCTCCTGGACCAGCTGAAGGAGGCAATTAGGACGAAACATTATGGAAAGTTGACCAAAGGGATCCTTTTTTTTGCAGGACAATGCACCTGCTCCCACATCCAGCATTGTGGCTGCCAAATTGAACACCCTGGGTTTCCAAATGGTCCACCATCCCCCCTACTCACCTGACCTGGCCCCTTTTTTTATCTGTTCTCGAATTTGAAGAAACACCTGAAGGGGCAATGTTTTTAGGACATTTCTGACGTCAAAGATGCTGCTGAGAGCTGGTTTGCGGCCCAACCAACGGACTTTTATTTGAATGGTTAGAAAAGCTGCAACTACGCTGTACCAAGTGCATCAGTCTCAGGAGGGATATGTGGAATAAATGTCATATTTCATAACTCTGGCTCTCTTCTTTCTGAGCAAAGCCAGGAACTTCTCAGCACCCCCTCGTATCTATATATCCTTTATAGACAGTGTTGTTGATATGGTCTAGGCACAGGCCTTATTAACAAATAGACAAGTGGGTAAGATGGACCAGCACACTCCTTGTTATTAGGACATACAGGACAACGTGCAAAGTACAAACAAATGTGATATGTATATGACCTCCATTCTCTATAGAAGTTAAAAAGGGACAGCCTGAATGTGCTAACCAGACAGAAAGCCATTTCTCTCCAATGCACATATTGTCCTGTCCTGAACCCAAATAGAAATGTAAAATGCCATTCTGGTAGATTTTGTCATTTTTAATAATGAGAACATGTACCAAATTAAATTTGCCCAAACGTAACAGTGTCTTCTAAGCTTTCCTTATGCTTCTCGTGTTATGTCCATAAAGATATATGTAAATGTACTCTGTAGGTTAATTACCGCCCATTGATTATCAATTGTAAATGAGGCAAAATAAAATATTTTAGCCTACTTTTAAAAATTACTGATGAGATATCGGGTTGTGCCAGCCACTCCCTATAAACATTGAATATTGCAAAATGTATAGACTGAAATAAAAGTGCTGTATAATAATGTTCTGTATTCTCCCCTCACAGATATAATGTTCTGTTGAAGAAAGATCTAGAAGACACTGGACCTGATTTACCAGAGTGCTCCAAGGCTGGAGACGAATCACTTTCATCAGTGAAGCTGGGTGATCCAACAAACCTGGAATGGATTTCTTAAACGTCTTTTGCTAATTGCAAGCAAATGTCTAGAATCATCGACCCAATCCATTCCAGGTTTGCTGGATCACCCAGCTTCACTGATGAAAGTGTATCCTCTCCAGCCTTGGAGAGCTTTAATAAATCAGGCCCTTTCTCTTTAATTGGTACTGGCAGCTGATTATCTCTCTGTTCAGTGTTTTCTTTCTGGTCATCTGATTGAGGCTTTGTAAATGAGCAAAACTTTAGTCCCATGATTTTTGTCTGTTCCTATGCAACAAAATACACATTTTGTCATAAGCACTTCTATCTGGTGCCTGGATTCTGTCCTAACTCATAGGCTCGCTGCCTTTAGTTAAAGTGGAACTAAAACCAGAAAAACAAAAAATAATCCAGAATAGAAAGCTTTTTGGCAGAAAGAACAAGAAAGTCTTTTAACTAATAAAAAAAACTTTCCCTGACTCCTAGTGGCTCTTTGTTTTTTGCCTATATTGTACGATGTATAGCATTGCCACGTATAGACCCGGCCCTGGGCACAGGGCCACTCCTGTGCATACGTTACACCATCAGTGGCTATCTAGTTGCCAAGAGGGATCACTGTGGACCTGGAAGCCATAACGGTCCATAATGGCATTGACACAAAAGCTCACCTACACCAATTACATTTTAGTTACGCTTTAAGTGAAGTCTACACAAATGTATATACAGTATGTATGTCATCACTGGGGAACCACTTCTAATCCCCAATCTGAAAGATCTTACTTAGGGGAAAAAAGTAAATTATACTTGTCTGAGGATGTCTGAAGGTGTTTGTTCTCAGCTGTCATAAGTTTGATATCATATATAATACGGTTGCCCACTATCTACACAAAACAACACAGCCACCTGAAAATCACATGATAATTTGTTACCATATATATAATTGCTTTATCAGGTTTTAGGAAGTCAGTCAGTGGGTGCATCAATTTTTTTTTATTGTAACTTTACTTTTATTGAATATTTGCATTTCCTTTTTTTCATTTACATTAGATGAATTGAAATAGAAACTAAGATCTCAGTAGGTAAGAGGAAATGATGGAAAACTACGGGTGATGACTATGATCCAGATACAGCTGATGTGCAAGCAACGCAGTGCAGGGAGGTGAACAACTATTTAATTTATTATAAGCTGTACCTAGCAACTTAAGTGTTATAAAAAATATGTTATAGTCTTTAGGTGGCTGAGTCAGCAGAAATCAGCCACATCCTAAAAAAGACAGGTCCTGTCCCTCCAGTTTTTTCCTTGCATGATATTTCAGATTACAAAACCTATCCATACCTTATTTAAATTATTCAACTGAAAAGTAACCTGTAATGCGAGATGCTGCTGCCTTATACCCTCTATGACTTTACCACAGGTCTGCCCTCCTTGCTTTTGCTTTGTTATGACGGATTGTATACAATTTTCTGCCCTAAAGCAAAACCATGGCCTTTTCAGAATATGCAAAAAGAAATTCTGAAGACCCACTTTTTACTAGCATGTACAAGCATTATTAATCACAGAGGCTTAAAAATTAGGGCAAAGTAATTATTGTCCAATTATAGACCCATTTCATTATTTATTGTCAATGTAAAACTTTTGGCTGAAGTTCTGACCTCCAGTTTTGAGTCAGAAGCTCAACTGAAATACTTTGGTTTTATTACATAAAGGAAAAAAAATCAATAAACCTGAGCCTGGTTTAATTTAAAGAGGGGTCCTATGATTATTTGTATTCAGGTTATTTGACTGAAAATAGGTAAGTTTTATTGTGTCTCATAAGACAATAAGGGACAATTGATGCAATACAGTTATTTATGTACAGGTATTCAAGTCCATGGACAAGAGTTCACATGAGTTCAAATTGATACATAGGTTCAAGTAAGTACTAAAACCCCAACACGTTTCTCAACACTAACTTCTTCAGAGGATGTAGGTAGTCAAGTATGAATTAGCTAGGAAGGGACGGACAATCAGTATACATAAATTATTTATATAGTCATAATCAAGAGTTGGTAATAACACCTTTTTGAGTATTATAGGATTACCTCAATGGTTAGATGAAATTCATGTAAGAATAACTGTTGATTGGACTGTATCAAACATCTGTTTTCAAATCATCCATTTCCAAGGAAGTATTTAGTGCCATTCGTTTAGTTTGAGGGGAACTTTTCTGTTTTGGTAAGACCAGATAACTGATCCAACTATATTATTTATATATATGAAATAACGAGAATGCTAATAACCACAAGACCCTCTCTGAGATAAACCAGGTTCAGGTGTATCTGCTTTTTTCTTACTCATACAAACATAGCAAACATAGCGCACCTGCCCTTCCAGATTTAATAAGCATCGCCCCTAGCGTGGGCCAATCAGGAAATAGCCTCTTAATTGCCCCCACTAGTGCCAAGCCCCCTTGCTCGGCTGAGCATTTTCTCCACACCTGCTGTTTAAATCAGCATTCCCTGTCCAGCTCCTGTGTTAACTCATTGTTGCCCAGTCTGGTGTTCCCAAGCTTGTTCCTGTGTTCCTCTGTGTCTGCAGTGATCCATGTGTCTCCTATCGCTTCCAGTCTCTCCTGTGTCTGCAGTAACCCCCCTGTGTCACCGGCGTGTATTTTTCCTGGATTTCTGGTTCATGGCCCCTGGCTTGTCCCTGATCTTATTACTTGCTGCTGCCTTTCTTTGACTATTCTCCCACCTTGTGATTTGGTACCATGCATCATCCTGGTGTGCTGAGGACCGCAACCTGGCAGTAACCAGCAGTGCAACATCCTCACCATTAGAGGCTCTGGAGAAGACTTGGTTACTGCTTGGATCCTGCACCCTGGTCTCAGGGCTCACACCACTCCTGTGCAAGCTGTAGCACCCCCTAGAGGCACTGCCTCCCGAAGCATGACAGTTTGTTAATGATATAACACTTTGTTCGAGCTCTAAACCCCCTGTGTTGTCGATACTTGACTGCTTCACTGAACTCTCAGGGCTCCATATTAATACATCTAAATCCTTAGCATCTTTGTGACACACGGTGCACTTCTGTCCCTCCAAGCTAATTACACTTACGTTAACTAAGGTAATTATCCTTACTCTCTTTTTGGTGTACTTTGGAGATTTTCAGCTTTGCAGAATTATCACTGTCAACATTTGCCCAAAGTACTTTTTTATTTCAAATATTTAAAATACTTGATTCATCACTCTGTATTATGGAATATCTCCAGGGTGGTCTGGAAGTGTCTTCTTTACTACCAGAGCAAATTGCCCGCCTTTCTAAACTCCACAAATCCATAATACTTCCAATGTGGGTGCTCCTAGATAATATCCCTGATTGCCATTATTTCTCCATTACCATCTTGCTATAGATTCCTGCAACTCTAAGACCCAAGCCCCTTTATCTGCCACTCCCACATTCTCTAATATATGAGCTTGCTTTGCTACTTGGGTGAAATAATCTCACTGCATCTGCCTGCAGATCCACTTCTAGGCTGTCCTGTTTCCCTCTGGAATTTAAACCCTTTCTTCTTCATCCCTCATGGCCCAACTCTGCCATTGGGCCTGATTTATTAAAGCTCCCCAGGGCTGGAGAGGATACACTTTCATCAGTGAAGCTGGGTGATCCAGCAAACCTGGAATGGATCTGGTCCAGGATTCAAAACATTTGCTGGTCAATAGCAAAATCCATTCCAGGTTTGCTGGATCACCCAGCTTCACTGATAAAAGTGTTTCCTCTCCAGCCTTGGAGAGCTTTAATAAATCAGATCCATTGTGTGGAGTCTGTAATTCAAAGTAAAACTTCCCAGATGTCTCTTTCTTCTTTTGAAAGATACTGCAGGGACATGTCTTTCTTCCTGGCCTTATTTCATCTATTTATGCCCCCCTATTTACCCTCTACTAGTCATGTTCATAACAAGAAACAAAGTGATCCAGCAACTTTTCCACTATTTGATGCCCTTGTGGCCTTGCCAAGCAGCTCCATTGATATTGCCTTGCTAGAGAAAAATATGGCAAAGAAAATGTACTCTCAATCATAAGTGTTTAACCTACAAGAGGCCTAGTTTTTGAGAAAGAGTTTAGTGTTATTGTGAATTGAGTGTTTTCTCAGTCAAGTGGATATTCTACAAATCCCTGCATTTAATAGGAACCATATGGAAGGCCAAATGCGTAATTTTGTAAAAGCCTTACAAAAAAGACTATGAGCACATTAAATATGTGATTATTAAAAATACCTTGTGAGACAGTGACCCAGCAAAATCCCAGTCTTTTTTTTTAGGGAGGAATGTTAACAACCCTAAGTATGATACACTTACATTTTCTATCTGTCCTGTAAATCTGTGTTTATGAGTATTCACAAGGCCTGATTTAGATTAAAGACATAGATGAGTGTGTTGCAAGGCTGGTACCTCTATGTAGGTTATTCCAGTCATAGTAATTATGTTCATTATCTGTGATCCTTATCCACTGGCAAGTAAACCTGCAAAAGAGGACGCCTGGGCTGGGCACAATAATTATCCACATATCTACAGGTTGCACAATGACTTTCATATTGCGGGGCAGCTAAGTTTACCTAAGAGAATTTTAATTACGTTGATCAGGCCTTTAGATAGACAAGTCCTTGCAATTCAGTTGTTCCTTGGTCTGTATACAGTGAGGGAAAGAAGTATTTGATCCCCTGCTGATTTTGTACGTTTGCCCTCTGACAAAGAAATGACCAGTCTATAATTGTAATGGTACGTTTATTTTAGCTGTAAGAGACAGAATAACAACAAAAGAACCCTCTATAACCCAGTGCTCAAAAGTCAGAGCTTGATGTGCATTCGATCCCTTCGCAAAAGATGACTTAGTACTTGGTGGCAAACCCCTTGTTGGCAATCACAGAGGTCAGACGTTTCTTGTAGTCGGCCACCAAGTTTGCACACACCCAGGTGGGATTTTGTCCCACTCCTCTTTGCAGATCCTCTCCAAATCAGTAAGGTTTTGAAGATGATGTTTGGCAACTTGAACCTTCAGCTTCCTCCACAGATTTTCTATGGGATTAAGGTCTGGAGACTGGCTAGGCCACTCCAGGACTTTCATGTGCTTCTTCTTAAGCCACTCCTTTGTTGCCTTGGCCTTGGCCGTGTGTTTTGGGCCATTGCCATGCTGGAATACCCATCCACGACCCATTTTAAATGCCCTGGCTGAGGACAGGAGGTGCTCACCCAAGATTTGATGATACATTGCCCCATCCATTGTCCCTTCGATGCGGTGAAGGTGTCCGGTCCCCTTAGCAGAAAAACACCCCCAAAGCATAATGTGTCCACCTCCATGTTTGACGTTGGGAATGGTGTTCTTGGGGTCATAGGCAGCATTCCTCCTCCTCCAAACACAGCGAATTGAGTTGATGCCAAAGAGCTCAATTTTGCAAAGCTGCACTCTGTGAGGATTACTTTTTAACATGGTCCTGTGGACATATACTTCCATCTCTGCAGCTTCAGTGTTATCCTTAATGTCTTTGTTGCATTTCTGATTAATGCCCTCCCTTCTCAAAGTGTAGTTTTTTTTTGTTTGTTACTTGTTAAAATCATTACATAGGATTCACATGAAAAACCATTTATGTGACAAAACAAGACAAAAGCTGAGGGGGATCTGAGAAAAAACCAATTATGTATGCAGCCGATTATGTATGCGTAATCTAAATATATAAAACCATAGTTCATAAATCAAAGCAAAAATAACTTACCATAAAGCATTATAATTTTCCTGTATAAGATCCCTAGTTAATTCAAGAACAGTGGGTGTGATCACAATCTTATTTTAAGATGACATGATTATAAAGCACCTGAGCTTAAGCAATCATGCAATAAGTATTGTACGCATAAGCAAATAATACTATATATAAATATATATATATATATATATATATATATACATATGACGTCCTTTCCACAGAATACAAAGAAATCGTCAAGCCTGCCTTAAATGAGAACTTCATTACTTAGCAACCGTAACTGCTTAAACAGAACATTTTGTACTTGTGGCATAGCATATAAATACATTTTTGCACTGTAGATAACAGACTACTCAGAGCAGCTCAAACAAAAAAATAATTGCTTGCTTTAAGTATTATACTATTATATTTGTACAGGATATTAAAGTAGTATATACTTTAAATCAAAATTAAAAATGCACTCTCGCATGTATAAAACTGTGCACCTTTTTACTATTTTGCTAATCATCACCTGATGACGTGCAGCAAACTGTGTCTAACGGGAATGCCGTGTCACTGAACATATGACACATGTGTCCCAAATATCCTGTGGAGCAGTTCTAGACATGTGTTTTAGCTGTAGAAAGCTGTGCACATGTGCAGGACTTAGGAGCTGATTGTACACTGTATGAAGGAGGATGGCGGACGTAACGGAATCTGCCCAATTGGCGGTGGAATTCATAATAATTGTCAACTAAGCTATACTTTTCCAAATTATTTTTCCATCAATGGGCTCTGGGATATTCTATGTACAGCTATTTAATGTACAAAGCTGCTTAATATGTTGACACTTTATAAATACTGTGGGAGTAATAATATTCCTGTAGGTAAATTTGAAGTAAAGGACAAATTTCATATACAGTGTAGCTAATTTTAAAGTGGCCAGAACAAAACTTTAGTATTTTCTGCCTCCATAGGTACTGTTATTTAGTCATCCATAGCAGGTTACCTGTCACAGTTAGATGGAGGAAAGCAAGCAAGAAGTACCATTTCTGCCAGCCTGTGATATCGTTAATACAAGTACTACAGTTCATCAGAAAGTCATATCAGCCCCAATTAGTACAAATATTGAAAACTGTACTAACCACGATATGGTTCCAAAGTTTCTAAACAAACATTATTAGTGTTGTGCAGACACCTGTGTACACACAGTGACATGGTTGAACATGCCTGCCCTTAACAACAACCTGAGCTCATAGTTGGTTAGGACTCAACATTTACATGTACTACCACACTTGTAAGGTGGCGCTCTTTGGGCCTACAAACCCAGGTGGTGCCCCACCACAGGAGGGCGCGCTCGGCCTATTTCCTCCGGCAGCTGCGCTCGCAGTAGCACAGAAATTTTAGGATTAGTCCTTCTGTGCCTGGTATAGCGTTAGCTGTACTTATCTGTGCTGGAGATTTCTGTTGCTGACCCTTGCCTGTTCCTGACATCCCGCTTGAACTCAGTCTGGACCGACCTCTGCCTGTTACCCCGACTCTGCTTGTGCCTATTCCTTTGCACCTCGTTTGGTGGACTGATCTTCTGTGTATGACTTCAGCTGGTTTTCTGGATTTTCTGGTGAATTCTGTACTATTTATCTGTGGGTTCCTGGTCAGCTGCTTGCCCTTCCCCAGACACCTTCCTCTGCGCAATATATCCTTGGGGCAACTGTGTGCTGGGAGACGCAACCAGTCTCCCTAGACTTACGGGGCTTGCTATAGGTGAAGATTGCGGTGTTAGATTGGGCGACTGGTGTCTGGTGAGTACTGATACTGACCAGGGCCTTACAATACTATTAATCGTTTGGGGAATAAGGGAATATCCACTCAATCTAGTCACTAGTTCTCAATAGTAACGTCACTCACACAAAAAGCCATTCCAGGTCTTTTGGAATAAAAACTGGTGTTGATGCCTGTGTGCACAAGACCCCCAGGCGAAAGGGGTAATCTCGATGCTCTATGATACATTGGTGTGGATTCACAACTTAGCACTGTTGTCTTATATGTACCTTTGGAAGAGGGATGTGGGTGTGACTCTGTAATAGGAGCTCTCGGAAAAACAAATATAGGACAAGATGGCCCACTGCAGCATTAGCGCCTCGGCAGTTGAGGCAAACTATAAATTGCTGATGCGATGGTACATGGAACATAGGCCTAGCCAAAATAAAACCTGATCACCTGAACACCTTTTTACAGGGCAGAAGTGTGCCTGGCACTATGTGCCATATTTAGTGGGAATGCCCCAAATTGCAGAGGCATTGGACACACATTTAGCAAATTACATACACACTGGTGGGTTGCCCCTTTCCCAAAAGCTCAGTAGAGGCACTACACAACCTAGAACTAGAGGTATGCAATAAAGGCCAGTTTAGGCTACTGACTTACCTTTTTAGAGCTGCCAAGATGGTGCTTGCGAAGGCCTGGTGGTCCCCCACCATTATAGCACAGGTCAAACAAAAGATGTCTTGTTTCCTGGTGAATGTAAAAATTCGTGCTTTACTTACCAACTTCATGAACCGGTTTCAGTGTGGGCACCATGGATCGAGTACTATATGCCAATGGGATGGGACCACTCGTATCCGGTGTTATAAATTGCCTTTTCCTGGGACCAAACCCTTCTGCTGCGGTTTCCTTTTATAAGACTTGTATGACCTGTCCGCCGTACTCACCGCCCCCCGCCCTCTACTCCAAGTTCCCTTCTCCCGATCTCCTTTTTTTCTTCTGTTCCTACTATTTATGTTTATTTTATTTATCAAAGAAATAAGGACTTAATAAGAACAGTTTTACCATTTATTAATTGACATACCACATCATTTAAACAAACATTAAAATCAAATACATAAATCTCTCTATACTCTTAGTTGGTCTTTGTTCATTCGTCGACGCCTTTCGTGGAAATGGTCAACTTCATCTGAAGGAGGAGATATGAGAGCCATAACACATATTGCAAATTGATATCTGTGTGACCATAATTTAATCCCACAAATTGTTTGTTTATACAAATCAAAACCTAACTTAAAATTTAAGGTAAATGGTCAGTTCCATGATTATGTGATCCCCTCAGAGTTTAGGTGCGGGGTTCAAGGGGACAGTGCAGACTATACAGGGTCTTTTATGCATTTTGGCCAAAATGAATAAATTTTATAATTTTAACCATTTAGAAGAATACACCTAAAATTCTGAAAAAGGAAGAGTGCCAATATCAATAATATCAGGTCAATCGGGACCTCACAGAAGAACTTATATCAAATATATATATACCTATATCAAATATAACGTTTGTTCCTTTTTTAAGTCCTACCAAATCAATCACCTGTTTGTTAACAAGCTCAGTAAATCAGCAAAATTTACCTCTCCTAAAAGGTCTATCAATCATAATGAAAAACATACCAATAATCATCAACAAATAAATATCATCCTTGTGCACTTTTCTATCATTATTTTAATCAGAGATGAGTATATGTATATATACATACATATACATACCCATCTATATATATATATATATATATATATATATATATATA
>NC_092865.1:70997589-71074251 GCF_032062135.1 Pyxicephalus adspersus | reverse complement strand
AAATTAATGTCTATGCAATATTCCTTAGGATTAGCACCCTAAGTATCCAATGTAATAAAAAGTATCAATTATTTCATAAAATACATAATAACCAACCCGCCTCCGAAGGTGGTAGGGGGGTTAACCCTACTAGGGGACACCGCCTACAGACTATGGCTCTCCCTATGGACAATGCTTAGCCACACTGGCATTATTATGGACATTTGGCCCGGGAGCATTAAAGCAAAGACCCCAGAAATGGGAGATGGAATTCGGTTTACCTTTTCAGTCATTTACAGGGCTATCACAGAGTGGGACTCGGAGAAATATTTGACTGCCCAGAGCCACAAGTATCTAGTGTGGACATGTGATGTTGACATTTTCTGTTGCAATGGTAAAGACTACATATCAACACAGACAGGCTGACCCCCTACCTGTTTGTACAGTTCAGTTGTTGATTGACTTCACTGACATAAACCACCTGCAGTCCTCCAAAAAGGATATAGGACCAATATTGGGCGGGCACAGGCAGGTGTTGTGTTGATCTGCAGGTTTAAAGAGAAGTGGCTTGTGGGAGACACTTGGATGGTTGAAGTGATGGAATGACGGGTGGTCACAGCAAAAAAGAATGAAGACAGGAACCAACATAGCACCTGCCTTTCCCCCCCAATACTGCCCTGAGCCACTGCACCGATGTGCAAAATGTCACACCACCACCTCACCAGTATCCACAATTGCTGCCATGTACTATACTGTACACTCCTAAACTCATCACAACTGCATCAAAGCAGTCCCCTGCCTTCTACACCATTGCACCAATGCTTACATCTTCCTTCCTTTACCTCCCAAAGTTCCCCCATCCGTATATTTTGCTTTTATATTTCTTTCTTGGTTTTAAAATACTTACTTTGCCTAAAATCCTATTTACACAAACTATACCTTTCAATGTTTTGAAAAAAATAAATATTTATGTGTTAGATACTTAAAGCAGCCGTTTCATGAGAAACAAATGCTTGCCTTTACCAGGTACAAGCCCTTAATCTGTCCACAAACTGAGCTCAGCAAGTCTTGTGATGGCTTGGCTTCCCTCTCACTGTAGCGTCTAGTGCCCCTGCCATCTCTCTTCCAGGTTTGTCTCATGTCACCTGAACTCGCACTGTGCGGGTGGGATTGTCTTCCTGACAATGATAATCTTGCTGTACATTAATTAGATTGAGACATTTTTTTTTACAGTATAGGAAAGTCTCTGATGACGCATGCTCAATATTGGGCATGTGCAGAAGGAGCGTCCCACAGCCTCCTCGGATATGTAACATAGCTATTCCAGGGAGCTGTGGATTTTCCCTTCAGTATCCTTTTTCTGTCTTCCACAAAAAATGTAAAAAAAACAAAATCTTCCCTGAGCTCCACTCCATACGAACAAACCTGTGGTAAAGACCCCTTTTGGGACAAAGACCCACTTTTGGGCAGGAATATTTATAAGGACCTGTTTGAGGCACTCCTATTCTTTTGCCCCCAAAAAGTCTCCAAATACCAATTTAAAATTATAGCATGGCTGACTAAGTCTTGGTGGTCTGGCATGCCTAAGGTAACACAGGTGAAGAGGAAAGTAACATGGTATTTGATTAATGAGAATATGGTTGCCAGACCCCAGAATCGTTTGCAAATTTTCTGACAGACTTGGGATCCGTGGATTGAACGGTCACGGAGCTGCAAGGCAGGATGGTGGACCCTTCATGTCTCCAGCTCAGTTGGCAGGGACATGCGCAGGGTGCAGTCTAAGCAGCTGCCCGGTCTTCTCTGGAGCCTCTAGTGGTGAGGATGTTACGCTGCGGGCAACAGCCTGGTAACAGACCGGGTAAAAGACCGGGTGCACACAGTCCCAGTGCACACAGGCAGGTGACTGTTGAAAGGCAGGAGCAAGGTGTGGTACCAGAACTACAGACAAAGATTCGTCAGACAAGCCAGAGGTTAGGGCAGGCAGTGATCAGAAGTAGTCAAGGTCAAGCCGAGGTGGATACACAAACAATCAGGAACAAGAGAATAAAACAACAGGAACCTGGAAGCAGAGCCAAAGGAACTCCTTGTTCAGGCAAATTCCTGTTGCCAGACTCTTCCTTTTAAGGGAAGGTCATGTGATGGATGGAAGCAATGTGACCTGCTTGCATCCTATCCTACCACCCGAGGGGGTGCTCCACCAGCGGGGGGGCGTGCGTCTGCGGAACTCTAGTCCTCTGAGATAATGGAGCAGTTGACTGGGAGTCACATGACCTAGACCAGGAAGTGAGCCGAGGAGATGATCTCAAAGCAGAGCTGGTGCTGGCAGCAGGGGAGTGTAAGGTGGCTGACACTGAAATAGGCAGACAGATCCCCCTCGTCCTGTGAGGATCTGTGACAGTACCCCCCTCTTAGGGCCCCTGCAGGCCGGCCCCCCTCTGGCTTGTGGGGAAACTTAGCATGAAACTCTCTGAGCAGAAGGGGAGAATGGAGATTGTTTAAAGGGACCCAGGAACTCTACTCAGGTCAATAGCATATCCAATGCACTAAATATTGTAAAGACCCCTGGACAAGTCTGGAGTCCAATATCTGTTCTACTTCACATTCTTCTTCTTAAGCAGCAGGGACGGGACCAGGAGGTATAGACTTTTTGGGGAATCTGTTAAAATAACCGGTTTAAGAAGTGAAACATGAAAGGAATTAAGGATTTTTAGCGAAGGAGGCAGTTTCAGCTTGTACCTGACTGGATTGATCTGAGACAGGACAGGAGCCAACTTGGGAGACGGCATCCGTAAGCGAATATTTTTTGTGGAATGCCAGACCTTATCACCAGGAGAAAAAATAGGTGCAGAGGAGCGCTTTAAAGTCTCTTGAACCTTTCTCCAAACCTGCTGAAAGTGGTCAGCAGTAGTGGCTGCAGCAGGAACATCAGACAGTGAAGGAACAGGAGCAGGGAGCTTGGGGTGACGACCGGAGACAGTAAAGAAAAGACTGTGACCTGTTGACTCATTGGAGCAATTGTTGTGAGCCAGCTCAGCCTGAGGCAGTAGGTGAGACCAATTGTTTTGCTGGGAGCTGACATACATGCTGAGATACTGTTCCAGGGATTGGTTTGTCTGCTTTGTTTGCCCGTTAGACTGGGGGTACTAGGCAGAAGAGAAGTCCAGCTTGATCCACAAAAAGCGACAGAGGGCTCGCCAGAAGTGAACTACACTCTATGCTCAGAAACTATGTGGGATGGCACTCCATGCAGGTGGATGAATTCCTGGAGGAAGACCAGGGCAGCAGTGGCAGCAGAAGGAAGACCAGGAGGAGGAGGGATAAAATGGGCCATCTTAGAAAATCTATCTACCAAAACCTATATTGTGGTAAACCTATTAGAAGACGGAAGATCAACTATAAAATCCATAGAAATATGAGTTCATGGTTGTTCAGGAGTTGGAAGTAGCTGCAACAGACCAGAGGGGGATCTGCGAGGCACCTTGTGTTGGGCACACTCAGTGCAAGTAGCCACAAAATCACAAACGTCTTGCTTCAAATTTGGCCACCAGTATTTACAATTGATTAGGTTTAAGGTTTTGCGTTGCCCATGGTGACCACCAAACCTAGAAGCAAGTCTCCATTGAAGGACCAAAGGGCACTGGCTTTTTTTAACAAATGACTTCCAGGAGGGATCTAGTCCAGGCAGACTGGGGCCATGGGCATAATTTGAGCAGGGTCAATAACAAAAGTGGGTTCTGGTTCAGGGTCCTCCTTTTCAAAGGAACGAGAGAGGGCATCCGTCCTAATATTTTTGGAACCAGAACGATACGTGATGATGAAATCAAACCTTGAGAAGAGGAGTGCCCATCAGACATGATGAGGATTCAAGTGTGTCGACTGTAAATATTGTAGGTTCTTGTGGTCAGTGTATATTGTTACAGGATGTCGAGCTCCCTCTAATAATTAGTGCCATTCTTCTAAAGCGAGTTTGAAGCCTCAGACTGCCAGCCACATTCTACTGAGAAAGAACTGCACCCACTCCAGAGGAGGCATGGGTGTCAGGGCAAACCAAGGCAGGAGCTGATGCAAAGGCCTTCTTCAATGAATGAAAGGCCTGGAGCGCCTCCGGTGACCAGAATTTACAGTTACTACCCTTCTTGGTTATAGCTGAAATTTTGGCTATGAATGTGGAATAGTTTTTAATAAATTGCTGGTAGTAATTAGCCAAGCCAAGAGATCTCTGGATGGGTTTTAGCCGAAGTGGTTGTGGCCAGTTTAGCACAGCCAAAAGTTTGTCAGGATTCATGCCCAAAAACATCCACAGACACAATGTACCCTTAAAAGGGATCCCTGGAAAGTTCAAACTGGCATTTCTCCAGCTTGGCTGTTTTTCTGAAGCCGTTGCAGGACCAACTTGACATGGTTGCAGTGGGTGGGGAGATCCTTTGAGTAAGCCAAGATGTCCAGGTAGACGACCACACAGACATAAAAGAGGTCCCAAAAGATGTCAATAACGAAATTCTGGAACACCGCTGGCACATTACAGAGCCCAAATGGCATTACCAAATACTGATATTGTGCGTCACAGGTGTTGAAGATAGTCTTCAGTTCGTCCTGTTCACGAATATTGATCAGGTTGTAGGCACCGCGCAAGTCCAACTTGGTAAAGACGGATGTCCCTTGAAGTCGGTCAAACAATTCTGAATCTAGGGGGGATAGGGTACTTGATCTTGATAGTAATATTATTAAGACCTCTATAATCAATGTAGGGATGCAAGGAACCATCCTTCTTTTGCAGACAAATCCCCTCTCCAAATTGTCTGGAATATTCTCTACCCGAAGGAGAAGAAGCTCCAGGGACCAGGTCATTGGCACAATTATATGGACGTTGAGGTGGAAGCGCCAGTTTTTAGCTGCAAATCCCCAGTATGGTCTTAGTAAAGCAGGCAGTGGTGAAACAGCAGAAGAGCAGATTTGCTTAACAGGAAGTAACCTGGGAAGACACTCTTGAAAGCAGGTGGCACTCCAAGAAACTATGTCTCCTGAACTCCATTTAATAGCAGGACAGGTTGAACTCTCTGGGGATGAAAAAAAGGAGATTGTTTTTGTGTGTAAAGCCCCAAGTTATAGTAAGTGGTACGGTGGCATGCTGAATACCCCCAGGCAGGACTGTCCTATTCACCACGGAGACCACTAATGGCTTTGATAGGGAAACCACAGAAACACTGTGATAAAGTTACCAGCTGCGCCAGAGTCCAGAAAGGCCTGGGACCAGAAACAGTGCTTGTGCATGAGATCTGTACTAGAAACACAATCTTGGTAGGTGGAGAGGAAGTAGGTTTGCCTAAGGGACCCTCTCCCAAATTCCCTAGGAACTGGTGTTTTGGGGGCTCCTGCAGCTTAAATTGTAGTAGACCTCTCCAGCACTGTATAGGCAGAGGTTTTGAATTTTGCGCTGAGCACGGTCTTCTGGATAAAGTCGCACTCTGTCTACTTGCATGGGTTCTGTTGCTGGAGGAGGGTTCTGGAAATTGGGAGCCAGTTTGATAGGACACCAGACTTTCTGAGTCTGTCCATCCGAATACAGACGAATACCTGTTCATTGAGTGTAGATGGAAGTCAACGCCCGGCAAACTCATATGGCTTTCAAGGCCCTGCCAGAATACTGCCATAAAAGATTCATTATTCCAATTCAACTCTGTTACCAGAGTTCAAAATTTACTGCATACTGGCCAACAGAGAGAGAGGCCTGATGTAGGCGCAGGATTTCTGATGCTGCTGAGGAGGCTCGGCCAGATTCATCAAATACCTTGCGAAAGTCTTAAAGAAAGGAATTGAAGTCACTTAAAACAGGCTTCCCTTTCTCCCAAATGGGCAAAGCCCAAGCCAGGGCCTCCCCTGTCAGGAGAGAGATGAAAAAAGCCATCTCAGACCTTTTGTGGGGAAGTTCCAGGGCGCAGAGTCTAAGCAGCTACCTGGTCTCCCCAGAGCCTTCAGTGGTAAGTTACTGCAGACAACTGCCAGGTTGTGGTCTCCGTGCACACGGTGTCTGCTGATTGAATCTGGCGAATTGCAGGAACATGAGACAGAGAATAGTCAGACAAGCCAAAGGTCAGGGCAGGCAGCGATCAGGAATAGTCAAGGTCAAGCCGGGTCGGTACATGAAAAAACATGAACAGGTTACACAAACTGGAACAACAGGAGCCTGGGAGCAAAGCCAAAGGAACTCCTTGTTCGGGCAACTTCATGGTGCAAGTCACTTCCTTTTAAAGGGAATGTCAGGTGACGGATGCGAGCCCTGTGACCTGCTAGCATTTTATCCTACCACCAAAAGGGGTGCTGAAGACAAGAGGTTGGTGGTGTTCACACCTTCACCAGCAGGGGAGCGTGTCTGCGGAACACTCTAGTCCTCGGAGATAATGGAGCAGCTGACTGGGAGTCACATGACCTGGACCACGAAGGGAGCCGAGGAGGTGACACCTGAGCAGAACTGGTGCTGGCAGCAGAGGAGTGCAAAGTGGGTGACACTGAAGGGGAAACAGATTCCCTGGTACTATATAAGTGCGATCAGGAGACAATTTTCTCTACATCTGAGCTCACCTATGGGAGCTGCCATCCCAATACTTGAACCCCGGTCTCCTTTCCTCCCCCTCGCCCTCTAACCCTTTTTTTATGTCATGTCCGCTTGTCTTAAATGCGCCTTTGAATATGATTATAAAAGTATTCTATTGCTGTAATGGAAGTCTGGAGTACCAGTTCCGTTTACTGAAATCTCAGATCTCCGGACTTTCTACTCAGGGGTTTAATTAAACAAATATAACATTCTGATTACGATTGTTTGTGTTCCCTGTACTTACTGCTGACTGTATTGTATATATACTGTAATATTTTTTGTCTTGGATGTTAATTGTTTTATGAAAAAATGTTCTAAAAAAAAAACGCATTTTTTTTTATTATATAAAAATGATAGCCACCCTTTTATATAATAAAAAAATAATAGGTCCGCTTTAAATAACAAAAGCTGTGTGCAATGTCAGTATATGAATATATATGTCAGTATATGAAGTCAGCTACTGTGAAATCAGAGGAGCCCTCTTGTGGTGATTACCTGCATCACAGGTACAAATATAACTGCTGTACTGTCACATGTTCCGCTGCTTCATACACATACATAAGTACACTCAGTATTTATATATATTGCTAAATTCGGTATAATGTACACACTGACAAATGTTTGTGTGTAAATCATTTAGATCTTATTTATTAATAATTGAGAATAAATTATAATACTTATCATCAACCAGACTTAGTTCTTCACTAGTTAGTGGTACATAACTTAGTATGTAATGTTCAAATGCAAAACTTTTCACTGCCAGGTCTTTGATTATTGATTACTGTATATTACTACGTGCTTAGAATTTGTATATCTCTCTATGTTTTTGTGGGTTTCCCTTTGTTTCCTCCCACATCCCAAAAACATACTGGCCCAAATTGGCCCTAGACTTTGTAGGTAAATTAAACTAGGACTATGTTAGAGACATTACATATTCTCCTTTTAGAGACTGCTAATGTCATGAATTATTCATTGTACTCTGTAAAGCTAAAGGTTATCAATGCTATACACATGCATATATAAATAAATAAAATATTAGGGAGCCTGGGTTAGTTTCCAGCAATTCTGTCATTTCTGTACACAATGCAATTTATGACTGATCTCCTGAATAGTTGTCACCCCGCTTCTAACACTGCTACATCTCAACACCCTGATTTCTTGCCATCTTGGATTTCTGGCCTGTTTGTGACTTCCTTGCCCTGTTTATTATAAGGTGACATATTTCACTAATTTATTGTCTTGTATACATAATACTACTTTTCAGTCTGCCGGATTGTTCTGCCGATTGCCCAGGTATGGACATAACATTGAATATGCAGCCAACAATTTTGGGGGTAATAGAATGGAGTAATGATGGTATCTTCTGCTACCAAAATGTCTCTTTGTTTTCTTCCATGAAGTATAATCATCTTAGACCAGGGGTGGGCAAACTTTTTCAGTCAGGGGCCAAAATCTGATAAAAAATTTGACAAAGGGGCTGGGCCGATGGGAGAGTGGGTGGGTGCAGGGACACAGCCCTCCCCCTCCACGAGCCGGGATACAAACAGGGACTTGTTCCGTGGACCACCCAAAGATCTTAGACAGTTGTCACCAGAACATTTGTGCCCATTAGAAAATATATCCTTGCATTTTACTCTTCTGAAAACTCTAAATTACAGGATTTTACCTTTTTGTTTCGCCTCATTGGGTCACTGATAAACATTTAGAGGTGAATCTTCCAGGTAGAGACACAGTTAATCCTGGCACAAAAAAATCCTGGCAGGAGATCTACCCCCATCCTTCTTAATCCAAAACTAAAAGTTGCTCTTTGCACTTGCAAATGCTCACATATTTAATATACTGTTTATATGACTGCAAAATAGTTCAATGAATATGTTTTATATTATATTTATTATCTAAAAAAATTTAAATTGGTACGAATGGGCCATAGCAAACAGGAATCCTCTTTAAACTTTATGAAATTCCCCATAAGGTTGCTATATTTTATACAGAGAACCTTGGTTAGGACCAGACAACACAAACAGCCCCTCCTCATATTCTTCCTGCTTTGCTGGTGCCTAATTCTAAGTCCATGTGCACGTGAGAGATTTTTGTTGCTGGAAAACTTCTGACTATTTCCAGTGATGGGAGAAAGAACCAGCACTTTACACACAACACTTTACTGTTCTATGAAGGGGGGAGGGCAAGCAAGTGGCACCCACTGTGCTTTACTCTGCAGGGGCAGCATGGTGGCCTTTGCAGAGCTGGGTTCCAGGTTTGAATCTCGGCCAGGACACTATCTGCATGGAGTTTGCACGTTCTCCCTGTGTTTGCATGGGTTTCCTCCCACATTGCAAAAACATGCAGTTAAGTTAGTTGGCTACCCCAAAAATTGTCCTTGTACTAATAATGACATATGACTATGGTAGGGACATTAGATTGTGAGCTCCTTTGAGGGATAGCTAGTGACATGACTATGGACTTTGTACAGCACTGCATAATATGATTGCACTATATAAGAACTGTGTAATAATAATAAGAAAATACAGTGATTGTCCCACTTAGTAGTCCATCAAGCCACTCAGGGATTAACATCAGGGGGCAACTGTACACATGCCAGATGTTCACCTGTGTTATTACAATAGAAAATCATCTGGTATGTGTACATAGCCAAGGGGTCAGTGTAATAATGTTTGTTACATCCTCAATTCCCTGATAAAAGTTTTACCAAAGAATAAAATAGAAAGTTTTAATATTAATATGACATGAATTCTGAGATACATTAGCAAACCAGGAAAATAAAAATATTAAAACAAAAACAGCAATGGCAAAATGTGTTGTAAAGAAAAAAATGCCAAATTGTAGAAAGTGGTGCCGATGTAAAGCAAGTGATGAACACAAAATAATAATAATATTAATATAAAAAAATAACATTTTCAGGTATATTTTTTATGACTCAAGTTATAGAAGGGAGGAATTTCAATGACAAAAGAAACCCTAAGATATTTCCTAAAACACAGCAAAATATATATTTTTCACTTCCATAAATAAGATTCTATCTTTATAACAATGTCACTACTGCTATTCACTGCCTGGGTTTTTGCATTGTGTATCAGGCACTATACAAGCGCTGCCTTTCATGGAAATACCCTAGAAGGATCTATAGAGCATATCTTAGTTCCGGTGCATGCAATGCTTCTTATTTTTCATGTCCCTTTGCTGTCCAAGTAGTATTTTGTCTAAGACCTGTGGGTGGCGGAAAAGGCAGCCTCCTCCTCATTCTTCCCTCCATGCAGATCTGTGTGTCACAAACAGGATCAGACATGGCAAACAGAGCTGTTTTTTCCTGCCTGGTGCAGGCGGAATATGACTCAGAGAAGGCGAAGAGGTTAAAAGTCTACTATTCTGTCCTGAGAATCTATGAGCTAATATCACCTGGAGACCTACAAATGGAGATGCTGACTTCACCTCTCACCCCCACCCATGAGCATTCCAACACCTCATGTTAGCGAAATAAAATAACCTTTTTGAATGTACTACTGTAAATGGGAAATGTTCTTTTGAAGGAAGTATAAGAGTACAAAAAGGAACTACTAAAATTATCACTGGTGCTTCATGTTCCGTTGGCCAATATACCAGTTACCAAAAAATTAGATAAAAATCAACTAAAACTGTTGCTGCAAATGGTAAATGTCAAAAAAAAGCAAACCACAACTTTTAAAATAAGGCTGACATTTAAAGAATAATTTTTACATCTTTTTTAATGTGTTTGTTCAGTCTTTTTGAGATCTGTTATCATGTTTCACCAAAAAATGTAGTTTGTCACTGTAGTATAAACCTAATAAGGTAAAACCTGTGTTGCTTTTACAGTATAAGTATTAATTCAGAAGGCCACAAACTTTCTTTAAAAATATTTTTTAACCTCATTATTCATTATTTAGCTAATCATTAAATATGGTCAAATTCAGTTGTTATCAATACAAAAGTGAGCTTTTATTTTAAAAGTATATATAGAGAGACATGGAGGGTCAGTGTTAGCAAATGTTGGCACAAAATAGGACACTGGCAAGGACATTAAAAGTCTATCTAAACCAGAGGTAGGCAAACTCTGGCCTTTAGTCCGGATACGGCCTAGCCAGTATTTCAGACGGGCCTAATGTACTGTACTGTATTGTCGCATTACTACGAGTTCCCGCGATATCATCAATATCATTGAGTTCCCACACAGTAACCCCAATTACTATTCCTAAAGAGCAGAAACAACGCACAGCTACCAGTTTACGGAAGGTTGACCTCGAACGTTGTGTCTTCAACCCCGAATGGACTGACAAATTATTCTTCGTCCAATGCGGCAACAAAGCCCTGTGTTTAGTATGCAATGACACCAACAGCACTTTCAAGCGGTCTAATGCCAAGGGGCATTTCGATGCTAAGCACGCGCACACGTACAGAGACTTTCATTGACTTCTACTGTCAGCTGCCACATGCTCAGTTTCCAATGTTGTTAGCCCGTGCCAAGCGTGTGATCGCAATGTTTGGCAGCACTTATTCGTGTGAGCAGCTGTTCTCCAAGATGAAGTTTTGTAAGAACAAGCTGCCCTCTCAGCTCACTGACAATCACCTTAATGACATTTTGTTGCTGAACTCCTAATCATTAGACCCTGATATTGTATCTGTCTCTAAGAACATGCAACATCATGTTTCCCATTGATCGTACTGTATTTTTAAATTAAAAACCTTTCCTTGGACACCTTGTTTTTTCTGGCCTAGTGTGCCTTCCTGACCTACTGAAATGGCCTAGTAGTCCAAAAAGTTTGCTGACCCCTGATCTAAACAAAGCGCACTTACCCCAACCTACCTCTTCCTCAAATGCATACTTTACCTCAACTTATGTTTGCAGCCTCTAACATTTTTATATCCATCTACAGAGAAGAAGCAGTTAAGAATCTCCACTAAAAATGTGTTTTTAAAAACAAAAAAAAATCCTTTGTAATGCGCTGGTCAGCATCAGTATTCACCAGATGCCAGTCCCCCAAATCTAACACCACAGTCTTCGCCTTTAGTAAGCCCCCCTCAGCCTCCCCCAGGACTTAGGGCACAAAGGATGGCGTTTGGGGATGGGCTGGTAGCAGACCAGGAGCCCACAGATAAGCAGCACAAGTACCACAAGGCAATCCAGAGTACAAAGCCGAAGTCATACACGGGTGATCAGTGCACTAAACGAGGTACAGAAGGAGTAGGCAGCAGCAGAGTCGGGTCACAAGCTGAGGTCGGACCGGGCTGAGTACAAACAATGAGTCAGGGAACAGGCAATGGTCAGCAACAGAAAATCACGAGAATCTCTCCAGCACAGATCAGCCCAGCTAAACACTACAACAGGCACTGGGGACTGAGAGCAGAGAGACTATAAAGTATCAGCAGTCACTGGCAGCATGAGATTGCTCAGGAATGATGAGTGAACACCTGGAAGTTCGGGCTCGCCGGGTTCGGCCGAACTTCGGCTCAAAGTTCGGGTTCGGGTCCGGGTACCCAAAATCGTAAAGTTCAGTACAGACCCGAACTTTACAGTTCGGGTTTGCTCAACACTACTCAGGAACCATTCTGCTAATCAGCTGCAGCACAGCTCCAAATCTCCTTCAGCTGTGCAGTCTCAGTGCAGGGGATGCCGAGAGGGAAAACACAGCTAAAGGGAGACCAGGATGCTGCAACCTGCAGAGCACTAAACCCTAGGACTCTTCTGCTGCTGCGAGCGCCGTCACTGGAAGGAATAGGCTGAGCTCGCTCTACTGGGACACCGCATGGTATTGTCGGCCTAAAGAGCGTCTCCTAACATCCGTTTATTTCAGTAGATGAAAAATTCTCCAGTCATGACTGGCAGGTGTTGGACAGCAATAAACAACAGCAACAGTCTCTAGAATCTTTACACTTTGATGTTGTGATGCAGTTATCTGTCTTTGGGTCTACCTCACTCAACATGTCCCCTGACTACAAGAAATATTGAAAATCTTGCTTTTTTTTCATTAATACCTTATTATTCATTTAAAATACATTTCCTTTCTACCAGGACCTCTTATGCCCCATGGAAACCTGTAAAGAATCCTCAGGCCATCGGTTGGAGTTCAGAGTAACATTCCTTTGAGTGTATGTCTGGGATGACACAGACTATGAAATTGCAGGTTTGATGTTCTCTTATACGCCGTTCTTCTGTTCTTTCTGTAAACTTTGCATGAATGTCAGTGCTACTACCTGTCCGAACCCATAGATAGCAATAACAGAATAAAGGTGCAGGTAGACCATCAGGCAGGAAAGGATAAAAAGGCTGGAATAGTAAAGCTCGGCTCAGAGTGGTGGTAAGGTTGCATTTTGGTTACCACTTCTTCACACTACTGAACAGTTGTCGTGGTGAACATACTGTGTATATGTGTATATATGTGTATATTATATATGTGTATATATATGTCTACCTGCAGCATCCCAGCAGAAGATGAATAGGGGTGGCAGCCGCCAGGAATCACATTGCAGCACTCCTTCCCGCCATAAGTCTGAACCTGCCCTAAAGTTTAAAACACATTTTTAAAGTGATTTTTTTGCATTTTTTACATTTACATAAACTTTTAGTTTTTATTTTTAAAGGTTTAGGTAAAATATTACCAATCTTTTAAACTCATAAAATCTTAAATTGATGTTGACCAAAAAAATTATAGCTGTCATGTTATGCAATGTGAAGTGCAGTAACTGGCAGGATCTCCAGGTACGAAGCTTTTGCAAAGTTTCAGAATAAATTATTTGCTTTAAACCGAACTCCAGGAAAAATGAAAAACCCCTGCATTAGGACACCAATAGGGGATGTTAAATAGTTTTTTTTGCCAAGAATATCAATAAAAAACCACTTTTGCATACATTGCCCACCTTTCCCCAGGCAGCCAGCACTCTCCAGGTTGTGGCAGGATCCTCACTCTGCACAATTCCTGACTCCGCATTGTGTGTAATGATGTCACCTATGGCTGGAGCAATGTGGAAAATAGGTTTTTGGGGACCATTCACACTAAAGGAGGAAGCCTGCAGGAATGAGAGGTAGGATTGGAACATTTTAATGAAACCCTAGGCAACATTTTTTTAGCATTAAAGTAGAACAATAGCCATTCAATGAAGAAAAATATTCTGCAGCACTAATTATTATATGCCTGCAAAGTTCAAAAAAATATTTTAATCCTACTAGTGAATTCCACTCAATGATAGGGAGATTACATTACCTAATGCCCCGCCCCCCCCCCCTCCCCTCCTGGAGGGAATACAGTAACCTGCTTCCTTTTTTTTTGGTTTCTTCTTCCACTCCACACCCTTATTTTCTCTCTACAGGTTATTGTCCAGGAATATCTCCCAGCAGATTTACCTGTATAGGCGGGAAATACAGCTGTCAGGAAGGAGTGGGATCCCATAGGCTAACTTCTTGTCCTTGTCAGGCAGTCATCATCACGTTACATTGTTTATGTGGTTTGTCCCCTCTTTGGAGGCGAAGGTAATATTAAATCTAATAGAGTGGGCCCCAAACTTTGGAGCACTAAAGTACAGACTGCAGACCGTGCATGAGCGGGTGTCACTCAAAGAGGAAGAAACTTCCCCCAGAGTGACGCCGTGACGCCAGAACCCTGCGACTCTCCCACCTACAATGTTGGTTATGTCCATAGACACAACCCGCCCACCACCCTGAGCCTGTGATGTCTCCGGGAGGTGTGGTTCGTGCGACCCCCTCAAGCGGTGTCCTTCTCCTGACTCCACTAGGGGGTGCACTGGCAAGAGCCGCGGCCCACCTGACAGACGGCCACAGCCAGACTGGGGTTTGGGGACCCCAAACTAATCTAATGGATCTAATGGGATCTAATGGATTTTTCAACTTTAAGATTAGGATTTCCCAGCCAAACATTAGTTAGTGCTGGCTGAATTTTTTAAAGATGAGCTTATATTTGTCGAAAAAAAAATACATTTGTTTATATTTTATGTTAACAAATAAGAAATGTAATGGCCAATTTTTTGCCAACAGTGGGTGTACTGTGTTTTTATTGTAAATAACTGCTTTGTTGTTTTTTGGTGGTGTCATCTGCAGTTCCATAGAGCTTCCTGCAACAATGCTGGACTGCATGTAAATACAGAGCAGAGTTACCAATCTCATGTAGGCTCTGCCAGTTTACACTAGAGTGGCATTGAAAGGAAATGCAGGGGGCATGACATCAGGATTGTTACAAGCCTGTAGAGTGTAAATGGCCATTTGACCACACCACACACACACACCAGTGCTTCTTAAAATAACGGCACTGCCTCTGCTGCTGAATCCCTCCTACTGTGAGCTGCAGTGTCTGCAAGGGGCAGCATATGAATATGCATAAGAAGCATAAGAAATGGAGATGGATTTGTTCAGTTAGGGTAGGTTAAGAAATTTCATGTTCACTTTATTACATTTGTATATCATATACTAACTGAATTTTTGGTCGTGTTTAAACTGCCAAAAGACACTTTAGTTGTACTGGTATTTAGCTGCACAGTAAAACCTTGCAACATTCTCACTTTTAATTGATATTAATAGGTAATTTATTCTTTGTAAGTGTTGGTAACAGTGCAAGAAGGTTTCCTGCATTGTGCAGGTCACAATAAACTAAACTTACTGATTATCAATGCTTAATTTATTCATTAAACAAATAAGGAATTGAATAATGATTCTCAGAGTTGTTACTAAATATGGCTGTAACAGATAGAGGTCCTTTTTATTTTATAACTTGATATGCAATGATATAGACTAACAAATGTACTCAAGATAGCTCCTTTTGGATTTTTGTGATGTTTTTAACCAAGTTTTTGAATTATAAATTAATAAATCATTGGATTATTTCTAAATATATTGTTTGAGGTGTTTAAAAAAATATTATATGCTTTAAAAGTCCCAACGCCGATGACCCGGCCAAAACAAAGCATCTTGCAATGTTAGTAATATACTTTGTTATTGTTCTTATGTGTTTTTAATATTAAAACCTCTGAGCACGGTGGCTCAGTGGTTAGCCCTCTGGCGTGGAGTGCTGGGTCCCAGGTTCAAATCTCGGCCAGGACTCTATCTGCATGGAGTTTGCAGGTTCTCTCTGTGTTTGTGTGGGTTTTCTCGGGTTTCTTTCCACATTCCATAAACTTGCAGTTAGGTTAGTTGGCTTCCCCCAAAATTGACCTGTACTAATGACATATGACTATGGTGGGACATTAGATTGTGAGCTCCTTTGAGGGACAGCTAGTCACATGACTATGGACTTTACAGCACTGCGTAATATATTGGTGCTATGCAAATTTTGGCCAATAAAAATAATTTTATACCAAGTATTTATATAATATTATTAGTGACATGCATTTTATTTTCACGCCTTTACATCACTGGAATCTTTGTTTGATTGGGACATAACGTCATGTACATACTGCTTGTCTTATCTCTTCCATGTTATTCTCATCTTTTTCTGTCCTGCCCTGTCTTCTCTCTCAGTCCTGCCTCTCCCCTCTTTTGCTTTTTTGTTTTTTCTGCCTTGACACTGTACATAATGTTTTCCACATATGCTTCCCACACAATAGCCCGGGAATCCCCAGTGCAGGGCATAGTGATCGCCTTGTCTTAGTCAGCCTTTCCTGTACCTTCCATAAACAGGTGGAATATAAAGGGACTCTCCACCTGAGATCCGGCCTGAGTCAGGCTCCAGGAACAAGTCAGACATCTTCAAGCAGTAAACAGGAATCATTAAGAATCCCGGCAAATTCCTAATACGGGTCACCCTTCCCATGCTAGGTCTCAGCTTTCTGGATGCCAGCAGGATGACTTCACTCCACAGCCAAATAAGGGAAATTACATTTCTCAAGTGTGCTAAGTAGTGCTGTCACATTAGTGAATAGTTAAACATTAGTCATATTCAGTAAGCCTAAATAGCATATACAACCGGTAAGTACATGATTAACTTGACATCTACTTAATCAAATTCATTTTATAAACCAGATATTTTACTGGCCAGTTTTACCCATAGTGGATAGGAACAATAAGTCAACTCCAAACACACTCCAAAAACAAAACACAAGCACAACAGAAAACACAGATCATACCATCTATTGCATAAGATAATATAAATGCACATAATAAGTTTATAAAAATCCTGATAATAGAATTGAAGTATCTGTCGGAGGTAATAAAGCAGAAATCGGTGCTATAGCTGGTTCAAGAAATATATTTTCCTAGAAATCCAAAACAACAATCAGCATGCAGACTGGACAACAAGCCCGCTGAGATAACTGCTCCGTCCGATGAATTTCAATATAACAACACACCGCCACTTATTGCCTTGGGGTCAATTCCTTTTATCAAATCTGATCACTTACTCAAATGTCTTGGAGACTCTGCATCTATCCACCAAATCCATAACACTCACCCCCTGTAGCTGCCCCTTCATAGAAGAATTTGCTTATTTTCTGCCTATGTGGATTCATGGAGGGAGCATAACAATATTTTATTTTGCAAAGACTGTGGCTGGTGGATGAAGGCATTTGGAGAATTGTGCAAAATATTTGAACACTTGTGAATAAATATTGTAATGCCAGGGTCTTTACGTCTGGAGGAAAAGAAGTTTAAGCTCCGGATAAGGAAGGGATTCTTCACTGTAAGGTCTGTGAAAATGTAGAATCGGCTCCCTCAGGAAGTAGTTTCAGCAACTGCTATAGATTGGTTTAGGAAAAAGCTGGATGAGTTCTAGAAGCCCAGAATATAACTGGGGATTAGGGCTCTAAAGTAGAAATAACAGTGACTGTTGATCCAGGGAACATCTGATTGTCTCGTGGAATCAGGAAGGAATTTGTTTTCCCCTGATGAAGCAAATTGTACCAGGGGTTTTTTTATGCCTTCCTCTGGACCAACTATGTCTTATATGGTTTTATATCTGGGATATGTTTATTTCCGTAGTGGTTGAACTTGATGGACTTATGTCTTTTTTCAACCTAACCTACTATGTAACTATGTAATTGTCTTGTTAAAAAGTTAAATAGTTTTTTTTAATCAATTGCATAACTTAGTGTAGAAACCCCCCAAAATCTAAATCATTCTAATACACCTTGGCAGAAACTAGTGGAACCTTGGTATACCCATATACAGTCCAAAGACGTGTAATCAGACAGCCAAACTTCTGATGTGAAAAGAAAGGCCATGAAATGTATCCAGGTATGAAAATACATTCACTGATATGCAGAAAATGGCAACAGGAGCTGTGTCAAAAAATTGAATTATTTTCCTTTACATACATAAGTGTCTGCAGGCAACTGTGAAGATAGTTCCCTGTAGGTTTGAGACTGCATTTCTGTACATAGAATTGGGTATTTGGTGAGAATGAATTGTCTTCTCAATGATAATAATAAAGTACAGGCAGTACTAACACATCATTATCATCATACTTATCCATGCATTACCAACAAGGAGGCATCTGATGGTTTCCTAAACTCATTCTGCAGCGGGACAAGTCATAAAAAATTATGTTCAGCAGAAAAAAACAATTTATCTCTCATCCTATTGTGTGTTACTTCCCCCCCCCCCTTCTAGATTGTAAGCTCTTTGGGGCAGGGTCCTTTCTTCACCCTGTGTCACTGTCTGTATATACAAAGGGATAATTATACCAATAACACAGATATGTGTAATATCAATGTAATATTAACCAAATATTATCTTACATCCAACTATTTTTTTTATGACAGAATGTAATTAGTGGGAATGGATTACAGCAAGCTATTACATGTAATGTATATTCATGTATATTATAATTTGTCAAGTGCTACATATGCATACGTGGAAATGAGATGTCACATTGTAGTTCTAAGAACTCGCCAGTAAGAAAGTCTTTGAAAGTAGATTTGTAAAGACATCCATAAATATGTTATAATCCCCACTGCTCAGTGGCAATATTTAAAAAACATGTATGCCAGGCCAAAAATCTTTCATTTAGTTTTAAGTAAACCTATGTTACTTTTTTCTGTTTTCTTACAGGTAAAGAAATTTACTCTCACTTCCTGTCTGTCATTTGAAACCCCTATTTAATGTACAGCGCTGCGTAATATGTGTGCGCTATATAAAACCTGTTTATTATTATTATTATTATTATTATTATTATTATTATTATTAATAATAATAATAATAATAATATTATTATTAATATTATTAATCATAATAATATTATTGTTAATATTTTTATATAATAATAATTAATAATAATAATTATAGTAATAATAAGACGACATCCTGGAAGAGGTGGTATGACCACAGGGCTTTGATATCTCAAGATTGATTCACACTTTTACACTATTTTTTCACAGGTGTCTAAGGCTTTTTGCACAGTACAGACATCAAATGTTCCTCGCCCGATAGTCGGCTCAGGGTGGATATCTGGCGTGTGTACAGCCCGCGTCATTCATCGTCTGTGGATCTGTCCTGGCAGATCAACGGACAATGAACGACGAGTTATCCTAATGCAAGGGAAGGGGGAGAGCGCACAGCGGGGTGCAGCTCCGTCGCTCTCCCCCTCCCCTCTCCATAGAGCAGAACGGTGCTGTATGTACAGAATCCATTCATGCATCGTGCGGTTCTTATTGTTGGAAAGGATCGTATGCAACTTAAATCTCACAACTGGAGCCCCTAAAATCTCTAAAAATTCCATATGGGATTTAACTGATCAGCAACCCCTCTAATGAAAGATTGGTTTGAGTGCAACATAAACAGCAAAACTTGTATGAGAAATGTTCCCAAAAAAACAGAGAACCATACAGCAGAAAAAAAACTTACAGTTTAGGAAAAATAGTTTTCACTGCACACTCTGTTTATTAATTTAATTTGTGTTGTTGTACAACAATAATGTCTAAGGATAAAAAAACTTGTATAGAAAAGAGTTTAACTTTTTTTTTTTTTTATTAGTCTGACTTTCACTGGTAAAAATAGTTGACCTCAGAGTCGAACTTTCCAACCTCTGGTCTATAGACTGTCTCTTCTTATACTGTTTGCACATGACCTTCTGCGTACAATTGTGGCCATTCATTCTGTGTGAAATATCAGCATCTCCCATGAAGTCACTGAGTGCCGGAGCAATTTGTTGGTGAATATCCGGGGGCAGAGTAAAATGGCAAGTAGAGTTTCTCAGACACCCCTCCACCTCTGTTATCATAGACGTCATACGATAATCTTTTTAGCAGGGGGTAGAGTAACAGGGTTGCCTTGTCAACATTACAAATCGTGCAATTGCTATGACAACCCTGCAGTATACAAAGGGATAATTATACCAATAACACAGATATGTAATATCAATGTAATATTAACCAAATATTATCTTACATCCAACTAATTTGCCCGGCTTTATGACAGAAAGTAATTAGTGGGAATGGATTACAGCAAGCTATTACATGTAATGTATAATCATGTATATTATAATTTGTCAAGTGCTACATATGCATACGTGGAAATGAGATGTCACATTGTAGTTCTAAGAACTTCCCAGTAAGAAAAGCTTTGAAAGTAGATTTGTAAAGACATCAATAATTATGTTATAATCCCCACTTTCCTAAAACGTGAATGCCAGGCCAAAAATCTTTCATCTAGTTTTGAGTAAACCTATGTTACTTTTCTGTTAAAGAAATTTACCCTCACTCCCTGTGAATATCTGTAATTTGAAAGCTGACAGGCCTTGTCCTAATCTACTATAAAAAAAAATCTATTAATGCTGCTGTTGGAGACTTTCATTCTAGTGAATCCGCAAAACAATTAACACCAATCAGGAAATCTAATAATTCCATACTCTATCCAAAACCCTAAAAATAATATTTTGGTTGGTTGGTATTTAAAAAAGCTTTTTAAAGATTTACACAATTTATATGTGTGAATCCATGTAAAAGTTGTGTGAATATTATGTGAAAATAGAAATAGAAATATTTTTGTTTCAAGTAGCAAAATGCCTTTAGAACTTTTTGTAAGTAAGACATCATACTCCTTGTTCACCATTAAACCTGGTAACCTTATTTATTGTCAAGGCCGTATTTTACATTGATAGTTACCCAGGACCTGTGAACTAATACATTCCTAGCGATAAACCAGACTCCCCCAAATTTACTTTCATGCCTAATTTACCGTTAACTTTGCTACCATGCCTATTTAAAGGCTTTCCTAAGCCACTAAATAATGATACTTTAAATGGGATAGCTGAGGGAAATACCCACTATTACTATAATACTATACGTTATACCAGAGGTCGGCAAACTTCGGCCTTTAGGCCTGATAGAGCCTAGCTGATCCGGCCCTATCCCGGCCGGCAACACGTGGCGGAGCCGGAACGAACTATTGGAGCCGCAGCCGCAGGAGCCCCATGCCTCTGTTGCCCATGTCCATGTTGTGGCTCCCTTCCTAATATACAGCAGCCGGTGTTAACACTTTGGCCACTGGGGTAAATAGGGAACATTCCCTCTCTTCCGTATGCATTGTGGAGGGGAGGTATTTCCTTTCAGGGGGTGTTCCTGGTGGGGGGTGGAGCCATTAGGGCGAGACTCAAGAGAGAGTCCCGCCTAGTGTGCTCCCACTTACCCCTGAAATAGCCTAGTGGCCAAAAAAGTTTGCTGACCTCTGCTTTATACTGTATATAATACTATAATATAGAAAATGATACACACAGGTCATCAGATGTTTTATTGCAGGGGTGTCAAACTCAAATACACAGAGGGCCGAAATTAAAAACTTAGACCAAGTCGGGGCCAAACTTGAAACATTAGAAAATTGAGGAAATTTACTTCTTCATCCATTACTAACAAAAACAAACCCCTCTACATACAATTTAGGGCTGAGAAGACTAATTTCTATCTATCTTTGCAGGCTGTGTGTTGTTCATCCTCTCACATCACAAGTTTGTCTGACACTAAATATTACACTATGAAGTTTCTAATAGATTGAAACAAACACAATGCCCCTGGCAGTCAGGCACCATTGCCTAGGCTTTGTGTCACATGATGAGTATACAGGAATAATGTCTATGTATTGCATGAATTGAAAATGATGATGTGTGGTTGAAACGTGGGTGGGCCAGATGTAGTTCATTCGGAAATTCTTTGGGAGGGCCAAAAAAAAAAAGGACATTGAGGGCCAGATTTGGCCCGCGGGCCAGAGTTTGACACCCCTGTTTTAAGGCATATAGGGAGGGAGATTTAGGATAGCTACCCTTACTAAAAGAAACAAGATACATGGGCCCTGATTTATTAAAGTTCTCCAAATCTGGAGAGGATACAGTTTTTTTCAGTGAAGCTGGGTTATCCAAAAAACCTGTGATGGATCTGGTCCAAGATTAGAATTTTTTGCTAATAAATAGCAAATGATTTTAGGAAATCCATTCCAGGTTTCCTGGATCATCCAGCTTCACCAAAGAAAGTGTATCCTCTCCAGTCTTTAAGAGCTTTATTAAATCAATCCCATAGTTTTTCTTGATGGCAAATAATTGCTGCTGCCTATCTCTCAGGATCCACTTAGCATTTTGACATGTTTTACACACATGCCCCCACACAGGGCACAACATACCTCTGCCTAGGCATTTCTCTCATCAAATGCTCAGTTTAAATTGCCCATTTTTGTGTCACAGGCCAAAGCAAGTGGTTAACGTTAACAAAAGCCCTCCCAGCTGTATTACGTTCCTTTCTTTTAGTCTCATCCAGCTCTATTTAGTCTCGGTGGGCATAGGCAAGGACAGTTTAGGCTACAAGTCATTGGATTTGTAGCTAACACAGGGCTTTGGACTTCCTGTGTTGCAACATTGATTAACTGACACTTTCACAATGGATGGGCCACATACTCATGGGTATACCCCATACTGAGAGCCCTCTATTAAAAGAGAGGTAACAGAGCAAAAGAAAAGTAAAATAATTATTTGGGGAGGTTGTTGATCGGGGCGCTCGATGGGCAATACACAGGTTTGCTTTAGGACATTTGGGACTTGTAGTTTACTTCCTGTCCAAGAACTAATCTCTCTTTGCCATTAGTTCTTTTAGAATGAGAATTTAGAATGCACACTTCAAACATATTTAAATCATTTCAATAGCTATGAGTTCTTGGCCATTGTTCAATAGCTGGGGGTCGCTGTTTATTAGATCACCTGTTTCTTACCCCCCTCTCTTGGATTGTACACCACTTCAAACCTTCTTTCATTCTTTTAAAATGTTGTGTTTTTATTTCAGCCCACAAGACACATGGTGAGGTTTTTAAGACAACTTGTGAGCCGTACTTTTCCCCTTTGATGTGCATGTGTAATGCCTTACCTCTGATGAAAGGTAAGAGCAAGAAATCCTTCAGAAGTAAGATTTACACAAGATCAAACTCTCAGGGCGTTTGATCCAGCTGACGATACAGCTTACTCCATGAACAGAAATCTCATGAAAGTCTGCAGGGACAAATCCCTTCTTAGGAAGCTGTGGTCCCACAAAGAACCTGTAATTAGTGAGGAAATGTCCTCTTCTATTTGGGTAATGTCTTTCATCTCAATACAGTAGAATTGTTTCCTAAAAGGGTGATCTCATTCTCACTTTATCTTTATTCCAATACGAGCAGTTGTTTAGCTAATCGTTATCTGCAATGTACACAATGGTACTTGGAGAATAAAGGTGCCACAGATAGACATGGCAAGTACATCATGTTATACAAACAAAACCAAAAGCATAAAAAATAAAAGCAACTGTGCTAAATGGTCAGTGTAATACTCAGTGTGATTGCAGTGATTATTCTGATTTTGTAATGTCACCGGCATACAATAAATATGACATAAGCTTGTTTCCTTTAACAGTGCAAAGCAATGCAGGCATTACTTTTCCAAAGAATTAAAGAAAACTTTTTTTTCCTTCCCTTCCATTATGTTCATAAGCCAAAAATCGTCCCCAAGTGGATTGATCTCCTTCATACCAATGCCATCTGTCAGGGTACCAATGATGGGGAATTCCTAATACCACTGACACCACCAATAGGACAATCATGCTCCTGCTGACACCAACAATGAAGAATGTATATCCCACCTCTGACACCAACAATAGGATTTTTTCCTACCATGAAGACACTTCTCTTCACTAGTTGTCAGCCTCTTCTTCACTAACATCCTTACGTTTAATTCACGGCCATCAGATTTTTAAAGATGACTAGAGTTCAGCTTCAGCTACGTCTGCACATAATGCTTCTACTTTACTTAACTCATTTCTCCATCAGTTACCAAACTTTAAAATTTGTTCTTAGGACTATTCAATATATTCTTTTAACTTTATTGTTTTGAGGTTGCAGACAGCAATAAAACATGTGCATAACTTATCCTTCAATGTTGTATATTAAAGATTGTTATACAGTACACACAGCAATATATGGTTTATTCAACTGAAGAAAAGTCAACACAATAAATATAATGCTGCAGTAGCACTGCAAACTTAAGACACTTTGGTTTATTACTGAACATATTTTCAATACAACAATAAACATAACAATACAATTACATTTAGGACACATTTTCCTGAGGACACATCCAAATCAACTCCACAATATGTTAAGTTTAAATATGAGAAGAAGGAAAATCATGAAATATAGTAACAACCTGATGTTATCTCTTAAGGAGTTGTGTTACCTTAAAGTAAATGACAGAACTATATGAATTCATAAATAACATACATCATACATACAATTTATTTGTTAGCTTCTTTTTAGGGTGGCTTTACATTTAATGTCCATCCTTTAAATACAATCACAATACCTGAATACATAACCTCTAATCACTTTATTGGACCTATCAAAGTCAAACAGAGATGTATTTTATTCTTGTTACCCAACATGGATACATTTGTTTTAGTTGACATGTGACATTGATGCTGCTAGCCTTTAATATTTCATTCCAATTCAAATAGAAAGATCCCTCCCGAATGACTCCTGGCTTTGCCTTTCTGCGGGAACCCTGCACTGTCTACTACTGGTGGGTCAATAAACCCCCAGCATTTACCTAAAACTGACACATCAATTTTGGGTGATTTCATCTTTTAAGATTGCAAACCATTGTAGCAGTTCTTTGTCTTCTTACAAATTACAAGATATTCTACAAACATGGGCAAATTCTCAAAAAGTTGGGAACCTATGCCAAGACATATTGTCACACTGAAAAAAATAAAACCAACCTTTACACCTAAATGCCACGGCAATATGTTATGTTATAAGTTATAGGAAATGCTATATGTAGCAGTGTAAGTGGCAAACAAATGTGCAGATCACTTTAGTTATTGAGGTTCAGGCATAGTTTGGACTTAGGATCATATTAATAATGGTTATATGTATGTATGTAAAAATTCAAATGTAAAATATAAAATGATAGCAAACATATCATTAGGTAGAAAATAACATAACTGGACTGGGAATTGTTTAGAGTGGTATTGGTTACCTTGTTCTGATAATACTAGTGGCCTGGTTGGCCTAGAGTAGTAAAGCAAAGAGCCAATTTTCAATTTAATTTTTTCTTCAGATCCTTGTACCCCATGTGCACTCCATGAGATATTCTGCACATAAAAGACTTTTCTGTGATGTCCTCTATAATACATTTTGATATTTTTATAAAGGTTGTGAAGGTTACCTTCATTTATCCTAGCTGTTGCCCAAAACTATTGTTCATTACACCCCATGTTTTTCATACTTTGTAGCTTCAAAGAAATCATCAAACAGCAAATCTTTTTTTCCTGCTGCGTGGAGCTGCATGGTCAGCCATCTTAGACTTGAATTATGCTGTATTCTGAGAATGGAGACACTCAAGGGTTAATGCACTATAGGGGTCCATTCACACATAGACTTTCACTGTCCCAAACAATCATTCTTCATAGTGTCTGACAAATACCTGCATATTCTGCTTTGACTTTGGGAAGACAACACATTCAGCTTACTCCTCTCAAGTCGGCATTGGGGCAACAAAAACTGCACTGAAATTGCAAATTCAAGTAGTTTTTACTGCTTCCCTCCAAAACCATTGTATAAAGGGATATCTATAACAATACTCTAAGGAGTGCATTCACTTCCTTTTGGCAAACCATATGAGGAGTTGGAAGTTCCAAATCTCTCCTATATACCCCAAGGAAGGTATTTGCGAAACGCGTTGGAACAACTAGTAGTTTCTGATGAAATCCAACCATGTTACCACAGTTTGTTGCCTAAATAGACTGAATGATGTCATTGTACTGCTGAACCCTGCTACAGATATTTTGAAAATGTACAGTGATTATGTTGAATAAATCTGTGCATGTTCTATGTATACCCGTATGTAAATCTGTTTGCCAAAAACACTACTTTTCAATTAGGACCCCATCGGGGCATTGGTCTTTATGCCTTCTTTGTCTCTGAAAAAAAATCATTCTAAAGTTGCTAGTGATCCGCCATGTTGGAGTACTAACAACCATCCTCAATAAACGCTCACGAGATGACACTATGTAAGGGTTGGTTCATGCCAAAGATTTTCACTGTCCAACATAATAATTCTTGATAGTCACTGACAAAATCATTCTGAAGTTGCTAGAGATCATGATGGATTATTATCCACCATCTAACAACTGCTGCTGTTACATTAGTGTATATGATTGCAGTAGGGTAGCCTCACACCCACCCTAACCACGCCTCATTTCCTGCAAAGAATGGGTAGCTGTGTGCCTGGACACCCATTGGGCCCGATGTAATAACCTCTCCAAAACTGGAGAAGATACACTGTCATCAGTAAACCCGGTTGATCTAGAAAACCTGGAATGGATCTGGTCCAGGATGAAAACACTTGCTAATAAATAGCAAATAACGTTTAAGAAATCTATTTTAGCCTTGAAGAGCTTTAGGAAATCTGGCCCATTGTTCCAAAACTGTCAACCAACATGATCATGAACAATACCAGGTGACAGTGTTTTCATGTGTGTACTATACATAGGTCTACGAGGGCTTCCTCACTAAGGATGATTTTGAATTGTGGGTATGAACAAAGACTTTAGGCCAGGCCATGGCTGTCTTCCTGGGTTAGATAGAATAGGTCAGGAAGGAGGTTAGTCATCTTTTTCATGGAAATTTAGCCTTTTCATGCTGCATATGTCCTATTTTCAGAATACAAAAAAAAAATGTGAGCAAACAATTAGTATAGTACCCAAAAATATTTTGTATTGTAATCAGTGAGCTCTTAATCTTTCTACAGGAAAGTAATAATATAGAGGTAAATTCAATGTTCTAGCAATGTACTCAATGGGGAGCGTAAAAATAACAAGAATGGGGAAAATCCAAACGTATTTATCCAATACTCAGTGAGTGTAAGAATCTTGAAACTGAACATAACACCAAAGCAACCATGACAAGCCCCTATAATTAAGACAGGCGTTCTAATCCAAGCATAGCAGAGGAAATGGCAACCAGTCTTGCAGCAAAATGCACACAGTCACTTTGCATGTAACTCTATCAAAAGTTTATTTTAGGCTGTACATGTGAAACAAGGCTGCAGAATTACAAAAGGCAGTTTCATTTATTTACTTTCAGATGATTTGTGAGAGACAGCACTGGACTATATTTTGACTATTGCATAGAATTATTATTTTTACCGATATCTAGTTAACTTTTTTGGCAGTGGTGCATCATATGATTTTAGCGTTGCGTAAGTTTCAGATTTTGTTAGGAAGGGCTTTTGTCCGGTTTATACTTAACTTTCTACTTCCCTTATTAAAAGAACCAAAGCATTTTCTGTAAGACACTGCAAACTCCTGACAAGATTTTATAAACCCCTAATTGTATACTGATGAATATAAGAAACTTTATAAGGAAATATATTATATTGCAGCTTACCTATCCTAAGATGTATGGGCTGCATTAGTGTTTTTTTTATGCTCAAAATAATTTTCTGCAGGTACAGGAAACTGTTGATTTTGTCTATCCTTGTGAATTAAACTTTATATCACAAACACATTGTTGTCTCCCTTTCTTCCCTTTCTAATGGATTGTTTATGTATTCAGTCAGATAGCCATTGTACAAACCACCTCCAATGTTATAGTTGTTACAGCAATGGTTCCGGGATTCTAGATATGAATGTGTCATCTAATGAGTACCAGTAACTGATCTGTTCTGACACGTCCCCTGTGTGCCGTTACTGACCTATGGGGGCATAAGGCACCAAACTGGCGGGGCAGCCGGCGTTAGCACTTAGAAAAAGAAAAAAAGTATTATATTATTTTTTTACATTATCTAAAATTAATATTTATCATATATTGTATATATATATATATATATATATTACATTTTGTATGGGACTATAATGAAAGATTTTAAATGTGTGTTTGAAATATAGTAACAGCCCTGTGGTATATGTTAGTGCTATATCAATCCTGTTTATTAATATATAATAATAATAGTACCATCCAAAGTACTTGAAAAGTATTTATAGAGACTACAACAGATCATATTAAGAGCTGTTTGACAAGTAGTGACCCTAACATATAAATACAAATATTTGTAAAAACTCTGTAAATTATTAAAATATAAAGCCTTATAAATTTGACCTAAAAGTAAAAGTAAAAACAAATTTAAAAATTGTATGTTGGTGATCATCAGGACAAGTCAGCTGTTGCAATGGCCACAATTTATGAATTCAGCTTTGAATCGTTAGAACACCCATCTTATTCGCCAGATATGGCCCCATGGGAGTAATATTATATGTTGAGGACTTCCTTGAGGGCCAAGATGTTGAGTTCTATAAAAAGGACGTAAAGGCCTTAAAAGAAAGATCTGAAAGGTGCATTCTGCTTCATGGAGATTATATTGAAAATGTATAAAAAATAAAGTTCCCAGCTTTTGTCTTTATGGTTGAGGCTCATTACTTGTCAAAACAGCCCTTGTATTTACCTACAGCACAGAAATCCTTGAACTTCCTCTATAAAATCAGTCAGTATTGTACCGACACATACTTTATCTAAACTAACCTTTTCTGTTAAAAGAATAAAAGGGCAAAGTAAAAAATAAGCATAATATTCTGATATCACCCAGCAACAAAGAGTGTTAAAACAATAGTATACTATTATATATATGTATATTTTTTTAAAGAGCAGCTTGGCTTTTTAATCAAAAAAGATAAGGTAATGTTTCACACTGCTAATTTTATTTGGGCTACATAGTACGTTTGCAACCTAGGATAATTAACACTGATTTGTTTTAATAGAGATAAATCAGAGATAGAAGCTATTAAAACTGTAATGTAAAAACTACATCTGAACAAGAGAACAATATCTTCATGAATTATGTTGTAAGACCGTAATCAAGCGTCAATCCTCACTCAGGTGACCATTAATCAATCTGCCCCTTTACTTATAAAGTTGACCCATTTGTCCCTATTATCCCCAGGGCAGACCTCAGTAACACACCCCCAGCCCAGATCATTTTCCTGACCCCTACTGTAGACCCCAGTGTCAGTTCAGACCTCCGTTATAGCCTATTAGCAAAAATTAGGCACTCTACTTTGATGTTGGATTGGGTGATATGAGGGCTGCCAATGAAATCAATGCCAATGAAATCTCCTGAATGTTAGCAGTACGTCTCTGACCCAATCAAGAATGTTCTTTTCATCTTCGCTCCTCTGGAGCGCCATGATGACACTCTACATCCGGCTGCACCCGCTGATTACAGAATGACAACATTGGAATTCCATGGCTTCCCTGGTTATTGGCTGATCTGCTTCACCAACCATCTCCAATCCTCCTTTCCAACCTGGTGAACCCAGGGTTCAGAAAGGGCTGAGCCCACACTAAATGGCAAATTCTGGCTCTGGTTCCGAGAGTTGTTTCACTGCCGTGGCAATGGAGTGGCCCTCTTTTAGGAGGCAGGTTTCAATAACAGTGAATGTGTACATTCTAAAGGTATGAGTTTTCCACAAATGTTGGTGTGTCTTCTTAAGTAAGCCATGGAAGTTAGACATTAAAAAAATATAGGTGCATTGAAAAAGCTTGTGTAGAAGAATAAGTCTAAATGCCTAATTTGTGGTGCTTCTATTTCAATTATTAATTAATTCATTAAGAAAGCATGTTATAAATGAAAATAAATGAGAATATAAATATTGTTGATTTTTTAATTATGCAATTCTTAGTGGTCAGTAATTTTTCACCATATTGCTCAGATGAGTCATTCAAATGGTAAATGGTAATCTACAGAAGTATCATGCATTGCACACATTATCCTAAGTTTATTATAGTAAATATAACTTGCCTAAATAGAGATAATCGCTAAGTGTGGTTTTGCATATAATAAGGAATATACCTCCTGTCTAGTATGTTCTATTTTAGTGTCTCCAGACCAGGTACAAGTAGGACTTCTTTGGGATGATTGTTTTCTTGGGATTTTAACTTCCAAGCATTAAGCTGGTTGTTCTAGAACAGGGGTCGGCAAACTTCGGCCTTTAGGCCAGATAGGGCCTAGCCGGTAGTGTGTTCCGGCCTAATGCCCCTGACCAATCCGGCCCAATGCCGGCCGGCAACCCGCAGCTCCAGGGTCGCAGGTTGTCAGCAGATCGGCCAGGGGGCGTTAGGAACTACTGGAGCTCCAGTGCAGCCCCCTTGCAGTGGCTCCCCTATTTACCGCGCCCGGCATTGATACCTCTGCTGCTGCAGTAAATAGGGAAAGCTCCCTGAGGGGAAATCCCTGTCTTCCGCAATGCATATGGAGGAGAGGGATTTCCCTTCAGGGGGCATTACCTGGTGGTGGGTGTAACCATTAGGGTGGGTCCAGCCTAGTGTGCTCCCGCCCACCTCATAAATGGCCTAGTGGCCATAAAACTTTGCCGACCCTGTTCTAGAAGAACCCCAATGGTAGTGTTTATCGCTAAAATTGCACCTGGTTTGCTTTTTAAAGAGTTTTTCTTTTCTTTAGAGTTATATAGTTTCCTTTGTATATTATTATTTTTTTTTACCCAAAGCCCCTCTCTTCTGTCTTTATCATTGCACCAATAAAGATAGAATAGGAGCCAGGAAGCTTCTGGCTGCTCCTTCTGCGCATGCCTGAGGGGGCTTTCTTTTCCCGTAATGGGCATACGCAGTAAGATCAGCACTTTTTCCCCCCATTTACAGCAGGCTGAGTCACCTGATTTTGCGCATGCACAGTGCGAGATTGGGTGAGGTAGCCAGAAGAAGGAAGAAGACAAAAGAAGATGGTGGCACCCAGCCCTTGGTCCCCACCAGGATGAAGGTGGATTCCAGGACCCAAACGAGGGCGGCGTGGAGAGTGTGAGTTTTTTGTTTTGGTTTAGTTCCTCTTTAGGATAACAAAAGATCTTGCAGAACTATCAGTGGTAGTAGGAAGCATTTTAAACCTGTTTGCTCACAAATCTCATTATATTGCCTTTCCTTCATGAATATTATTAGGTGAAACATCTGAAACTAAAAGGTTTATTAATTAGCAGTGAATATGAAAGCAAATCCCCATAGGACGTCTCTGCATTTCGCCGCTGGACATCGGAGGAGACAGACGTGTCCCCAGGACCTGCGGGGACCAGTCAGACGCCGGGTGACATCGACGGAACAAGGTAAGTGGCTTTTTATTCTACTTTTAGGTACCCCGAGTCTGACTCGGGATTACCGCTTTATGCTTGTAAAATCGACCCCGAGTCAGACTCGGGAACACCGCTAGGGGGGTTAATTCTTCTGTTAATTAAAAAGTGACACCCAAATGTTTACTGATCATTGCAACCCTTTGTTGCTTTTTATCTCCAGTTTTAACTCAAAACACACAATCTGTTGGACTGTTCCTATGGTATTGTTTATTGGTTTGTACAAGACAACAAAGGTAATTCCAATTTTTTTTATCTTGCTTCATCTTGACTAAAGGAATATCACTTTCCTATACCTTTTTATAATGCTAAGAGCTGGACTTGTTAGCAAAAATGGAGAATATGTTAATAGACTATATAGAACAGTGTTCTGATACAGACGGACATCAGAGACAGTACACCATTGATGTTAAAAATTCACTGTGTCTACAATCACCTTAACACTAATTATCCAGGGAGACAAAAATCGCCAGTATATATACATGCAAAGACTAAATAAAAATTGCCTAATGGAAAGGACACGCGAGAACAGCATTGTCTTTGAAATATCTGCAACTTGATAGCAGGAAACAAAACACTTTCAAAGCATAATTATAGAAAATGAAGTAGACAGAGACAGACATATATTAACCTCCCCATGTCAGGTCCTATATTCCCAATTGTGTTACTGAAAGGCCTGCAGAGACTGATACTTGGAGAGACAGTGATCAAACGGGAAGCAGTGACACCAATGTGTTATTTATATCCAAGGGCACAATGTACATGGAATTTGTCCATTGTTTGTAGAGGTTAAAGATCACAAGCTGTTTTTGAGTGGGGAATTCAGCTGACAGATGATTCTGGTTACTAGAATGCCGAGATCCGTAGAACAGTTACATAGTGTGAATAATTACATTTTCCAGTATACAATTCAATAATATTGGTTATGTAGTCATATTAATGTGAGGGGAGTAGAACCTGCAAAAGTTTGTCCTGAAAATGTTGTAACTGCTACTACAAATAAAAAGTATCATGAACAGTACTTACTGAGCTAATATTCATTTTTAGCAATGCATTTGATCTGAAGATACATATTGGTACACCATCTGGACTCTGTAAACATATTAGGGATTAACCACTTTATGAGCCAGGATTTTTAACCCTTACAGACATTTTTAGTTTGGTGTATTGAAAAGCTGTGGGAACATTGCTCATTCATGTTTAATGTGCACTGCAAGTGTGAGACATATACTAATGTTTATTCTGTGTATGTGCACGGTGGTACTTCTAAAATGTCACACACAACATACAAACAGCTTGCTTTAATAAAACTCTCCAAGAATGAAGAAGATAGATTATCAAGTGAGAACCTGAGTAATGCAGCCAACCTGGAATGGATCTGGTCCAGGACTGAAAATCTTTGCCAACTAATAGCAAATGATTTTTAACCTCCCTTGCAGTAACCCCGAGTGTGACTCGGGGTAGAAAAAAGTTTCTAAAAATGATAACCCCGAGTCACAGGGTCTCAGGGTTAGAACACCCATGGAAGGTTAGTAAATAAAGCGCTTAGCTAAACCGCTGGGGTCCCGCACCGTCCAGAGCTGTCCAGCGCCGCGTTCTCCGTCTTCTTTCTTCTTCCTGCTTCTGCATCTGATGAGTCATCGGGGGAGTTCCCGGTGACGTCTGTGCGTGTGTACGTCCCGGCCGGGCGGTGCAGGAAAATTAAAATTCATTTGTTTTGCATTCAATACAAAATAACTGTATTGAATGCAATACATTGGATTTTTATGTGTAAAAGCAGTACATTGTTTTCAAGAACATTTATTTTACAGTATATGTAATAGTATTAGTATAATGTGTATTTTTTTTTTAAATTTAAAAAAATAATTTTTTTTTAAATAATATAGATTTTTTAATTTATTTAATTTATTGTTTTTAAATGATTTTGTATTTCAAACTTTATTATTCTCATACTATTATATTATACTGTAAAATACATTTTCATGAAAAACAATGTACAGCTTTCAGACATATAAAACCGGAAAGAAATGAACCGCTAGGGAAGTTAATATCCATTCAAGGTTTGCTATATCACCCACAATCTCCCATGAATCTTGGTGAGCTTTAATAAATCAGGCCCAGAGTGTGTTATGTAACATGCATTTAAACATACTACCATGTGCACACATAGCTGTTTGTCTTTCAATTCCTACCTTGTATTTCTTCTTGGTAAGAGGCACGCAAAGAAAAACATTAAAAAGAAAAAGAAAAAAGATTTTGCAACAATTTCCCTAGCACCTCTTTTTATATAGTCAGTACAATTATTCAAATGTTATTGTTGGAATTTCTGGTGTGTACAAATTATTATTATTATTATTAGTAAACAAGATTTATATAGAGCCAAATTATTATGCATCACTGTACAATAAATAGGGGTTGCAAATGACAGACAGATACAGACAGTGACACAGGAGGAGATGAGGACTCTGCCCTGAGGAGCTTACAATCTAGGAAGTGGGGGACGTAACACACAATAGGAGGGGATGTGACATTACTGTGAATTATCAAGCATAGCTGAATAGTAAAGCTCCAAATCTCCCATTTAATTTATTAGAAAGAATTTTACTTTGCATCACAATGTACACAAGGTTCTGTTTACATACATAATAAGTGAAGCAATGACATAAGAATGAGTCAGATTTGATCAGACAGGAATTGATGCAACTATCCTGTTTTCGCAGGTTTGGAATTACAAAACTGCTGAATGTCATTGAAAAGGATTGCATGAGCGACTGATGATCATACAATATGTACAAATGTCATCTATGGTGTCCAAAGGTGTTTTTTTTTATTTGTGAATGGATTGATTTGGTTTTTAAGTCACTTTGCAGCATTTTCTTCATGGAAGGTTGGATTAGGAGTGACCTGTGGAAAAATCTGGCTTGGCAAAAATGTGAAAAATGTTTAAGTCTACTGTACTGTACATTTATAACTCATTCGGAGGGTTTTTAGTCGTCACTACTATAGCTGGGCTGGGCTAGTGGTCCAGCACATCACTACACTGTGACCATTTCACTTTGAAAGCCATGTTATATTGTATACATTCCTGACTGCTAAACTTTGTAGGCTGGGCTGGGCATTACATCTTCCTGGCCAGTGCACTCCACTACTACTACACAGTATTTATATAACACCAACATATTACACAGCGCTGTACAAAGTCCATAGTCATGTCACTAGCTGTCCCTCAAAGGAGCTCACAATCTAATGTCCCTACCACTGTCATATGTCTTTAATACAGGCTAAGGTCAATTTTTGGGGAAGCCAATCAATTGAACTGAATGTACACTAGGCTGTGTATTACATGACTAGTATATTCTGTATGCCACACTGTATCCTACATGTCCCTGAACTCTGAAGTTTTTAGATTGAATATGCCAATAAATATTCTTGAACCACTGAAGTCAACCACAGTTTACCTCTTGTCCATCACTAATCCCAGCAACCTTTGTTCACAGCTCACTTATTCTCCCCCTGTGTGCTGCTCACCTCTACATTCCACTCTAAGCACTATTCTGCATTTCCCTCCTGCCACTGGTTACCCCTGCACCCCTCAGTATCCATATTCAACTCTGCCCACAACTCCAGCCATTGGTTACCCCTGAACCCCCCTTTATCCATACTCAACTCTGCCCACACCTTCAGCCATTGGTTGCCTCTGCACCCCCCTCCCTCGTTATCTATCTATAGTCAACTCTGCCCACAATTCCAGCTATTCGTTACCTCTGCACCACTCGTTATCCATAGTTAACTCTGCCCACAACTGCAGCCATTGGTTACCTCTGCACCCCTCGTTATCCATAGTCAACTCTGCACACACCTCCAGCCACTAGTTACCTCTGCAACCCAACCCCCCACCCCCTGTCTTTATCCATAGCCAACTCTGCCCACAACTGAAGCCATTGGTTACCTCTGCACCCCTCAGTATCCATAATCAACTCTGCCCACACCTCTACCCATTGGTTCCCTCTGCACACCTCTCTAATCACTGGTTACCTCTGAACACCACTTCATCCACTAAGTACCCCTGCATAGCCCTTCACTCATTACTTACCTCTGCCCCGACTGTTAACAATTCTAGCAACACCCCTGAAGGTACAGGAAAACATTAATGTGAAGTTCATTGCATTGCTCCCAAAAGCACATTTTTTGCAACAAATTGTTTTACAACAGATGTGAAAAACAAAGAAAAGGAAATAGAAGACTTTTTTGGCAAAAAAAAAAAAAAATACTTTAAAATAAGAAAGGAAGATTTGTTGACTAATGGATCTTTAATGTTTCTAATGTGTTGCCAAGCCTGAAGTTAATAAGAGAAAATAAGGGAAAGAAAGGCAGGCTTTTTGTGGCACAATTTCATAAAGTATAAAGGTGTTTATTATAGTGTGTATATTGGACAAACAATAAAAGAATAAATAAATAACAAAAAGATTTCTTTGTTATTTCATGGTGTAATAGGTAAGGATTCTGGACATATAATTCTCATAATTAACATATACCAATTATTCTTTGCACAACAATTCATGATAATATACTCAAAGAATTCTCATTGGTTTAAATCTCCCAACGCGTTTCACCCAAAAAGTGGCTTCCTCAGGATGTATTTAAGGAGAAGGTCCAATGATGTGGTGTGTGGATTGTATGATTGGAGTACGTTGGTGCTAGTGAAGGTTGCTACTGTGTCTATAGTAGAGGACTGGTTAAGCAGGAAGCTTGTTGGTGTGGTTACATATTCATTATTTCATCCCATTTAAATATGACTCGGGTAGGAGGAAGAAAGGAGACAGAAACAGTGGGGTTTTCTTTGCTTTCGAGCGCACATGCCCTTATAGTCCCTCAGGAATGAGGAATCTAAAATAAGCAGGTCAGTGGGGTTTTTAATTGGATGGATTTGGTTCTCTCAGAGGATTACAGTTTAAGTCTGTGTCCAATGTAGGTTATCGAGCCAGTAGGTTCTTATAGAATGGCTGTTAGGTAAATGTTGGTATGATATAGTAAGTAACCACGATGGAGGAGGGGGTCCCAGAATAACTGGGAATAACATATATGGATATACGATTTGTGGGTTTGTTATAAAGATGGGGAGTAAAGGATAGAAAATGACCAATTGTCTGCAATTGTAATACACGTTGAGGAGTAAGTGAGCAGTGTATCCGCAGCCGGCCACCAGGGCTATCCTTAAAAAAGTGCCAAGCTAGCCATCATTAGGTTTCAGGTAATGTAGGTAATGTACTTGTACAGGTTTATATGGATTAAACGACTTTTTTAAGTTGTGGGTTTTTGAGATATCTCTTCCATTTGTGAGATTTCCCCAAATTTTCGGTCCCAGATGCACAACAGAAAGTGGGGCCCAAATTAGCAAAAATCCTACTTTTTACAACTGAGAAACACATGTATCATAAAATTGTGTCCCTTCTACTCTTATTTAGGAGACAACAAGTGACTATTGGTGAGATGGGTGGAAAATCTACCCAGTGGGGACAGCAATAAGCCTAACAGAGACAACAGCTTTCATTTTCTTTCCCAAAACTGAATAAGAAGATGTGGTGGCCCTCCACTTTCTTTGCCTGATCCAGTGCTTACATCAAGGACAGATCAGATTTGTGAAAGCACCAATTCATAACTTTTTAAAGGTCTGGTATTCATTTATATAAATCTGTATATATCACACAATTAGGATTCTAGAACATAATATTAATTATTATTAATAAATAGGGTTTTTAAAGCTCCAACATATTACACAGCGCTGTACATTAAATAGGGGATAATGATGAACAGTATGAGTTTCTGATCATGAGTTTTGGATCAATCTGCATCTTATGTATATTTATATGTTTAACATTATTAAAACCTTTGCAAATTATATAATTGATGTTTTAACCTAATTTTCAATTTTCTCATCACAGTTTGCATTTGTTACCAGGATATTTCTCACATTCTGTCCTTGTTTTTCAGACTGACTTTTGAAACATGACTAAACAAACTTGCTGAGTACACCGCTGGGTGAGACATAGGCGACAATGTGTGACAGAAGGACCAATGATTCATCTGGATGTGCTATGTCACACAGCAATCTCTGATTCATAACATTGTGTTGTATCAGCAAGGGACCACTGACTCATTACAATGTGCCAGGTCACAAAGGGATCACGGGCTTAGACATTGTTTTGTAGCATTATGTAGACATTGTGTATTATAGAAGATGGCACAGTTGGCTTACTCCAATACACTATGCTTTTCTATTATCCTATACATGTGTCTTGTTCTATGCACATTGAATATGTTTTCTGGTTTACAACTTTTGTTTCGGATTCTGTAAAATGTTTGATGCTAGATAGGTGTACACGTTTTAAGGATAGATTTCCTATTTATATCCGTGCAGTTACTGTACATACCAAAAAACTGAGCTTCCTATATTAAGATTCATGCCTTGAGGACTTCAAATGTTCTTCTAAGGAGAAATTGTTTCAAAGCCACCAGTTATGGATAATTAGAAAGTCTGTGGCTAGTAGACAACATCTGCTGTCCAAATATATGGACATAAATTGGCAAGATATAGGCAACTCAGCACTGCTGTGACTAATATTATGTGATTTGCAATTTTATTATTCCTATTAAAACTGAACACCAGCCCTACATTTCTTTTTGCACACTTTTAGATTCTGCTATGCTCACAGTGATTAGTCCCTCTTCTCTGTACACTGTGACTACCACATAACAGGCATTAGAATCTGCAGCAAGTATTGTGAGCGCACCCCATTTCTTGTCTGATGGACTACAATGATTATCAGCCCACCCTTCCCCTTATGTGCTGTTTGGCCCTCTCCTTTTCCTTTTTTGCTTTCTGTCTTGTTACCCAGGGTTATTCTTTAAAAAGAGGGTGAAGGGAAGGGGAGAATAGAAGGCTTTTGAATTGGCACTTAATTACATTGCCTATTAAAATGAAAACTTTATTATAATGTTATAAAACCAGATGAAAGTGCTATACTTTTTAATATCCACTCTCATATCACACCTATAGAATCTTTGCTGGTGTCATTTTCCTTTGCTGGGGGATTTCATACCAACAAGGGGACCTTCTGTAAATACAAAATATTTGGATGGCGCTTTCTGAACACAATTAACCTCATTTGATTTTAAGAAGGTTCATGTTGCTGAAAGTTCCTTGCTTACACTATCAACCATTGGCAGAGTTCAAACCAAAGTTGGTCCGCAACTATTCTTCATATCCCCTGAGGAAGCCCGTAGGGGCGAAACGGGTCGGGTCAGAAGATCTCACACTGTATTTAGATAATTGGTATTTGGACCACCTCTATATAAGGTCTATTTGTAAATGTAGAATTACTTCAGATACAACTGAACAATTTTAATATTTGTTTCATCTGGTTTTTTAACATTATAATAAAGTTTGAATATTATGAAGCAATGTAATTAAGTGTCATTTCAAAAGCCTTCTATTCTCCCCTTCCCTTCACCCTCTTTTTAAAGAATAATCCAATTCCAGTTAGGCTGGGCACGCTTCACACTAGCTAAGTTTATATCCAAGCTTCCCTATGTCATTTCCCTACTCAATAGTTACCTAGGGTTGTCAACATGCATTGGGCTAAGGTTGGCAGAATGATCTGTTTTCCTCTTACAGCCTGGATTCCTAAATTGTGTTATTCTTCACAGATCAGACAGATCTACATGACAATATTAGGGAGAATTAAATATGATATATCAGTTCTTTTGCCCAGATGTGATTCCTAGATGTCAGTGTAATAAAATTAATAAAATCCAATGGGGAGAATGAAGAAGTGGTGGTAAACACAATGCCACCGGAAAACATAGCCAGAATAAAATCTTACGTATATGCTTGGTAGCCTTTGTAGACAGAACTCTTTTTGAAGAAGTTACAACCATGTAAAACTTTGTTATATTCATGTTGCAGCAATGAATAATCCAGATATTTTTAAAAGTGAGAATCACAAGAGCAGTGGCTGTGAATAGTTTCAGTTAAAACTCAGAGTGTCAATTACTTTGTATGTGTCTATGAAAGGTTTAATGCTCAGTTAACCCGCTTCAGTGAGAACTACTTCCAGTCTACGAGAACTTCAAAGCTTGTCCCTCAAGCAGAAAAATCTCTGAGAATTAAACGAGAACTCTCATCACACTTTATATTTATTGGTTTCATTTTTAGTTTTAACTGGAGATAACAATCTTTTATTGTTGAATAAGTGACGTGCGGTACCTGTTTCTCTGATAGTTCTCAAGGTGGTATTTCTGCTAGTTTTGGCAAGATTCGTCTTTCGTATTACGTATCTACAAACCATTGGCTTCTCTCTGCTCTAACATTATTTTCTAAGGTTCTGAATATTTGAGTTAAAATGGAACTACTATGGAAATTAATGGTGGGTGGTTAGTTTTTGCCATAACTGCAACATAATCAATGCATATGTACTGAATATGGCACACACTTACCGTTTGTGCTCTCCATGTTCTCCAGGTCCACCTCCAATCCTTTTTGGATATTGGGCTGTGTGCTCAGGAATTATGTTGTCTCTCTCTATTCTCAACAGTGCTGTGAAAAGAGCAGTGTAAAAAAAATGCCAGGAGCCAGGTTCAACGTTTATTGGCAAAAGAGACTTTGCAAGTTTGCGAGTTTTTGTGTTTTGGATTTTGTTCCGCTTTAAAGTAGATAAAAAACCTAACTAGATGACAATTACTCTGCTAAAGCACTGTGTTTGCTAAACAATTGCCATTTTGTAATACATTAAATACTGCTTTTTTAATGCTTCTATGCTGCTTCTATGCCAAATTATGCAAGATAGATCTCAAGGCCGGAGTTCAGCTTTAAAAGTCTGAAACCTTTCTTTCTTTTTGATAGAGTAGGTAAAACCTTTTTTTAAGGCAAATCTATCTTTACATGCTGTTCTGCAGACACTACAGAAAGTGAGAACTAAAAGAAGTAGACATTCATCACCACTTATTTTGTAAACACTTTCTAAATAATTATGTTCCAGCTTTACCAATTTTGGATTTCCAATCACTTTCATTCCTAGTTAAAATGATCTTCAAAAGCAATAAAAATGAGGAAGCTTGAGGGAACACATACATGAAAACCTGAAGTTCCAGCCCTTCCCTACTTTATAACTAAAAACCCGTTTGGCTTCAGTTTTAATTACAACATTACTGCATTAATTGTTTTTTGTATGTGCCTGGAGCTCGGTGATAAATATTGAGATAAATACAGGGAGTAAGGCTACGTACACACTTGCAATGCATCTCGTCCGATAATCTGCTCAGGGCCAATATCTGACAAGAATCTGGCGTGTGTACAGCGCCTGTCGTCCATCGTCCGAACGACAGTCCTGGCGGATCCACGGATGATGGACGGCGAACGATTGTAATGGACGTGAAGGGGGAGAGCACCCAGCGGTATGCCGTTCCATCGCTCTCCCCCTCCCCTCTCCATAGAGCAGAACGGTGCTGTATGTACAGAGCTCATTCATGCATCGTGCAGTCCTTAGTCGCTGGAAAGGATCTTGAAAGGTCCTTTCCAACGACAATTCTTGCACGTGTGTACCAAGCTTAAAAGCCAGGCTGCTGGGTAGTTCAGTGATTCTATTAGACGATCTGGAACTCATCTGATGATGCTAGAGCATGCTCCATGCTGCCTCAGGAACACTGAAAGCCTAATGTAAAAATGCTGGTACCAAGACATTTTCTACAGCCACAAAGTTTAAAGTACATTTTCTTTCATATCTACTATCCATTTTACTTATATTACTTGTATTTTTAGTATTCCATCACACCCACTTGTGGAGTTTTAGCACCCTGTCCTCTTTTTCATGGGTGTAATGGGTGGTGACAAGACCACTTTTAGAGATACATCAAAGGTTTATGTAGACATGTAACTTGAAGATAGCTGATCACGGAGCTCCTGATGGTCATTGTGTTCATAATCCCAGACCTTCCAAGTGATTGTGAGTCCACAACCATACTAAAATACAGCTATGAGTTACAGAATGTCCGTATCCCCTACATCATTGCCTGGCTAGGAGAGAGACCGGCAAGCTTCAGGTAAAACGTAATTTGTAAGTAATTAACTTAAGGATGATAAACCTTGCCATTGGAAATAGAGTATTAGATAGAAACAAGTCTGTTAAAAAAACTTTGCTTTTCACTTTTTTCTATTGTTTAGGTCAGTGTCCCTCAACCAGGGTTCCTCCGGAGGTTACCAGGGGTTCTTTGAGCAATAAGAAGTTTGTGACTCAGTTTACCAGCTTCCAATGATCTTTTTGCTTATCTATAAGGGTGGTAGCCTTCCTAATGCTCGGAAATGTAAGAGGCATTCTTCCAAATGACCCAAAGATACTGTGAGCTGTGGTTCCCCAAAGGCTACATACACACGTGCAATAATTGTCGTTGGAAAGGATCTTTCACCATCCTTCCTAATGACAAACTACTGCATGATGCATGAACAAGCTCTGTACATACAGTTCCATTCTGCTCTATGGAAAGGGGAGAAGGGAGAACAACTGCGCTCCCTCCCCCTCACTTCCATTACGATTGTTCGTCGTCCATCATCCGTGGATCCGCCAGGACGGTCGTTGGGACGATGGACGATGAGCGATGCACACACGCCAGATTCTCGGCCGATATCGGACGTACGTAGCCAAAGAACTGAAAATTCTTTCAATGGTTCCCGATGTTGAAAAGCATAAGAAACATTAGTTTAGGTGAAACAGTATTTCTGCAATTTAAAAACAACCCCCTGAGAAGTATAGAGCTGCTGTATGCAAAACTGGTAATGATGGCCATGGCAATTCATTTTCTTGCACAGGCCAGGAAAAGAAAAGAACAAATCAGACAATTTTATTTCATAGGCAACCTGCTTTCCTGTTTCTCTGTTTCATCATACAGTGAAAGTCAGACAATAAATCCTTAAACTTAATTTATTGCAACAGCCCTAGATTTAGTTTACTTATGTTTTTTCATATTACAGTAGGTTCGTTGAAACAAGTGACTCGTGTTTATGTATGAGGTCTTTTATACTTTCACTGGAATGTCGTGTGTCACAAACAAAAAAAACTATAAAATATTGCACAAAACATCTGCAAAGATGAAAGTCGGGAATGAATAGAGCTATGTTTCAGGACATGCGCACAGGCGGTCCTTAGAAAACTGCAGGCTCTTTGCATTCATATCAGTTCATAAATGACTCCCTTTGTGCAAAGATTCTTTAAATCCTCAATTTGGGATCTGAACTATATTTAACATTTCATCAATAATTTCTACTTTGAAGAAACGCTTCTTGTCATAGAGAATATTAACCACTGATGAAAGCTGAAGATTTTTACCGTGGAGAGGAACTGACAGATATTTTACAACACATACATTTGCAGAGATGTAACGAGAATGTTTCATTACCTATATATAGAAGCCACTGCCAACTGATTTACAACCTGTTGTGTTCCCAGGCAGCCATCTCCTCCCTACAGCTAAATAGGCCAGACTTAATAAAGTGCAAAGTATGAACATTATACAAGAGCCTGGAAACCTGCAATAATGACAGCTTCCATTTATACTGATTGATGTAAAATAATTATTAACATTTCCTATAAGCTTTAACATGCTAAAGATAATGTATATCTTTTATATCTGTTTTTCTTAAAATAACAAAACCTGGTGATCCTGCCATGAAAGTCCTTGTTAAGGTGCTTCTTTTTATCATATAACAACTCTCTGGGCATGATTTAATAAAGCTCTTCCAGGCTGGAGAGAATACACTTTCTACAGTGAACCTGGGTGATCCAGCAAACATGGAATGGATTTCTTAAAAGTAATTTGCTTTTTGTTAGCAAATGTTTTCAGTCCTGGACCAGATCTATTCCAGGTTTGCTGTGTCACCCAGCTTCACTGATAAATGTGTATCCTCTCCAGCCTAGGAGAGCTTTCATAAATCAGGTCCTCTGTCTCTGGGTCTCTGATGTAGACTATCCACCATTGTCACTATTAGGAATCTGTTTTGGAGCAATATTTACTGTTCATGTGGACAGATTAAAGTTGTAGGAAGTGTCTCCTATTCTTTCCCCTCCCAGACACTGCAGCTCACATCCATACACAAAGTAGTAAGCAGAACAAAGTATGGCTAGCAGTTGTGAACAAGTAAATGCTTAACCCTTTATATCCCAGTGTAGTGCAAGCAAGAATAGGTTAGGTGTGGACAGGTGCTGATTGGCAAGCTACTGGCTTGTGAATTAGCTACAACAATGCAAATAGCTATTGCCCTTGGAACAGTTGCAGCTTTAAAGTAGAGTTTTTAACATGGGTGTAGAATTTGTTAAAGATGAGTTTTTTGTTAATTTACAAAAAAATTAAACATTGTTTGTTATCCCCCTATTAATAAAACAAGACTCCTTTTTGGACATGGCTGGCCTGTAAAGGAGGGGGCGGATTGGCAGACTGTCTATAATGGCTATACTAGGTTTACTGAACCATAGTTAGCCAAAAAAGTAGGGGAGAAGCAGGCACAACACCCTCTCTGGCCATGCCAGGCTCCTGCTTGACTGCAGCAGTGGAAGGGCCAATGCTGGGTCATCATATTTGCACCTTATGCCCACTAAGTGACTTACTGTCCCCCTCATTTCTGGCCAGCCATATTCCAGGGGGCTTGGTATGAGCAGGAAAAAAGAGGGCTCACATACTTGCTATTCTACCGTTTCTTCTGGTAAGGCAGATTCCATGCCTGGGAAAGGGGTTGGTTTTATTATATAATACTTATACCTATACTTTTTTCATTTAGGACATGTTCCACACACTTCATGACCCCCTTAGCAGTTTTGATGACAATATGGTTCAGGCCCAATGTTCAGGTTCAGGCTAGTGTTCAAAATCAAAATTCTATCACAAACGCACAATAAAATTGCAATTCTTACAGAGAGGCAACTCTGCTCTGAAATAAATTGCTAAAAGGATAAATTATAACAATTTTTAAGACATATTTCCTGATGGTGACAACTCTAACTTATAGCTCTCACATCACAGGAAGCATCTGAACAAAGACATATGGTTTACCAGATATTATTTTATTAACATTAGATTCAAAAAAATTAAATTGTTACTTTTTGAAGTTATATTAACTTTTTAAAGCTTAAATGAGAAAACAAATCTTCCAAGGAATCCTTAAGTAAATATAATGAGTAGTGTTAGTGTTTGAATTTGGGTTTTCCTTTCGTGTGTGTAATAAAATGTGTTAAACTAACTTAACTAAACTAACTTTTATTTTCTTACAGCTTATGCCACAATGACAGGATAAATCCTCCTGTCAATGTGGGATCCCCAGGCATTAGAGGTTAAATGAGGACAAGTCTCCCCATTCATCACCTTCTGTGCTCTGTGATTGGCTGAGGAAAGGTAAACCCTGATGACAGCTCAAGCGTCATCAGGATTTTCCTTTCCTCAACCAATCAGAGAGCACTAGAGGTTTTGAATGGGGAGACTTGTCCCCCCATCTTCTCAATGAATGCGGCCGATCATGAGTCATATGCGTGATTTCTAAGAAGTGATTTCTAGAGAAGTTTTCTAACATGAAAATGTGTTGCTGCCCACAGTCATCTTCTAGCATCACTTGAATAATATTGAAACTTGTATTTCATGGAAATATTTATGGTATTTACATAACATATATCCATCAATCACCAGGAACTAAACTAACTATTCACTTTTTTACAGGAGGGCAAAGTTACAAAAACTAATAAAAAATAATAAATTGAATAAATTTCATATACCAGCAACCCTTTTCACCTTGTTGACCTAGAGTGTTGGTACGTTTCCCCAGCCGTTGTAATGGTGCTCTTAATCTGCAATTGTCCCATGCTGTAGCAGACAGTTGCTGAAAGTATACCGGTGTTTGTATGAGATCTGAAAGTGGCAGGTGTTCCCTAATATCTAGCTTCACAGAGAGGCTGGTTTACTAAACCTAATGGCCCTAAAAACTATGGAACAGCTAATATTAATATCTCCATTAGCATCACCATTACTCTGCACATTACTCCATCGCCATGTCACTAAGAGTCCCTTGGCAGGGTTCACACTCAAATTTCCCTAAATATATGTCAATAACCCAATCCAAAGCCAATTTACCTAACAGTACATTTTAGGATGTAGGTCAGGGGTGTCAAACTCAAATCACATAAGGGGCCGAAATCTGAAACACGAGCAAAGTGTCTGGGGGAACTTTTTATTCAGATCCATAGTGTTAGTAGAAGTATAGATCCTTCCTCACCCCATATGAGACATCATATCACACGCTATACTCGTGTATTAACCTGAAAAAAAGAACACGCTTGTCTTCGTGAAGCATGAACATATATTCACTTTCCCATCTGTCATTAAATTGTCTCCCTTCTGCACCAACTTTTCTCTTGTTGGACATTTTGGGAGTGATTACTTTATGTTGTGAGCAGCTTTTTCTGAGGTCGGTGTACCTGACCTATCCTGGTCTATGTGAGGGGAGGCAGTGACTGTGCTGAGGTGGAGGCCGGTGTCTCTGGAGACATTGCTATCATCCTACTGAGATCCCATACCTGGAGCAGCAGCAGCATACTACTGGCAGCAGGATCAGGATAAGTACAGTCGTGCTTAGTGCTGGGACTCAGGCCACTTGTGTGGACTGCCCTGCTTCTACCTAGCTTTGTGGGAGGGGGTCCTCCTGCCTGCAGCATGGTCAGGCAATTGTGTGGACAGCCCTGCTTCTACCTAGCTTTCTAGGACGGGGTTCTCCTGCCTGCAGCGCGGTTAGGTAATTGTGTGGCCAGCCCCAGGTCTACCTAGCTTTTTAGGACGGGGTCCTCCTGCCTGCAGCGTGGTCAGGCACTTGTGTGGACTGCCCTGCTTCTACCTAGCTTTGTAGGACGGGGTCCTTCTGCCTGCAAATGTCAGGCAACTGGATGCGGCACAGTCACCGCGGGCCACATAAACCGGCTAGATGGGCCGGATTCGGCCCCCGGGCCTTGTGTTTACTGTCTGTGATATAGAAGAAAACTAGAGTGACTGGAGGAAACCCATGCTAACAAAATCTCCATACAGACAGTATTCTGGCTGAATATCTGAACATGGGACCCTAGTAAGGATAAGAGTTCTAGTCACTGAACCACTGTTCATCCTACAAAGCCTTACATTACACTTACAAGGCATGAAGGATGTCCGCACAATGATCCATGAATTAATTTAGCAGATTGTATACTAATATTCTATGTGTATAAAGTAATCCTAGCACTGTACATGAGGCTGCTTTTGTGTCTTCAGTTCCAATATGATAAACTAAAAACACATTTATGTCCACCTTATTGTAAAAAATAAAGTAAAACCATAAAACAATGCTTATAAAGCATGAAATATGCATGTACTAAACTAAATGTCAAAAAATTCTGTTCTCTTTGCTGCAATAGGAAAACAAGTCATATATGTTGGTATTTATTATTGGAATCACACAAAGATATGGCTATGCATAGTATAATACCCTAAAATATTTTTATATTTAGGTCTTTCAGGTTTAACCCCCATATGTTCAGACACTGAATTGTTGGTTCCATCGACCACGCTTGTTAGTAAATTCAGCTCAGATAGACAGTAGTCTGTATTCACCAAAAGGTCCCACTTCCCGTCTATTTGGCAGACAGAATAGGAAATAAGGGGAATTCGATCCAACAGGGACACAGACAGCAATAGAAACACATTGTCTAGTAGTTGGAGAAAGGTTGGTAAGTTCTGTCTGCATTTTATTGCTTTTTGTCTGATTATGCCTGTCCAAGTGATGAGTATCAGATGAAATAAGAAGTAAGATGATGTCTCTCTAATCAGAACACATGTAGTAATACATAAACACATTTTAGGTGTGTGAAGAAGGTTTTTTTTAAGTTTAAGTATTTTGTTGCTATGTCTCCTTAGGGGAGATTTATTCTCTTGCTTCTGGCCTGATTTATTAAAACTCTCCAACACTGGAGAACATAAACTATGTTGAGTGAACCTGGATAATGCAGCAAACCTGGACAACCACAAGGGGACTACCACTGTAACCTCCTATTGAGGATAATGCAGCAGGGAGCCTCCCGCTCATCCTCCCCCCTTTCCTCTCTAAGGAACTAAAAAGTCCTATACAGTGTTCCTTACTGGAAACAATGAGGAAAGAATATTTCCAGCTGCAGAAACTGGCCATCTGTGGTAAAAATGCCTTATTGTAAGCTAAAAAATCCGCAGCATCAAAAAACACACCCACTTGTTAGTGGGAAGGAAAGTGTCACCCCAACCCGCTGCAAGTGGAACGACAAGAAATGCCCACTGTCGGATAAAGGTAAAATACCCCGATAAGGATAAGGTGTGATATATTTCCTCACTCACCTGTGCAGGTGTTGCACTGGCTACAGGTCTAATACCTGAACAAGAGTTAGGTCCATGGGACCTTTTTTACATCCCAGGACAGTTGGACAAAAATCAGAACGGTAATGGAATAAGGATTGCTGATGTATCCAACATTATGTAGCATGTATCCAACCCAATCCGGGGACACAGACAGCAGTTAAAATCTTGCATTACTACTAGATTGTAAGCTCTTCGGGGCAGGGTCCCCTCCTCCTGTCTGTATTTGTCTGTCATTTGCAACCCCTATTTCATGTACAGCGCTGCGTAATATGTTGGCGCTATATAAATCCTGTTTATTAATAATAATATTGTTTCGGTTTTCTTTTTTTTTTACATTGTTATCCTCAAATAAAAATAAAATATTTCATGTCTTGTATGATTATTGATCACTGTACCAAAAACCCATATTTACTTTTTTTTTCTGTTTTCCTCCTTTATTTTTGAAATGAAAAGTTATTTTTTAGCACAACGCCTGTCCTGGCCGTCTTTTTATATTCATAGATTTCAGCCTTAGCTCTCTCATTCTTTCTCTGAACACTCCCTATTTCCCTGTTTTCTTTTTCCCTACCCTCCCAGCACTTTTACTCTCACCTCCCTCTCCATGTTACAAATATGACCTTCTGTGTACTGGATCTGCCCTCAAGTGCTGGCTGTGCTGTGTTAATGTCTGACTTTTCTCTCCTATTAATCACCGTCTGGTACCTCTCCAGGTATCTGAAAAATGCAGCAATAGCAAGGAATTCCCCTCATCCCTCTAGGCGTGGGGACAGCGCAGTGGGGGGTCTGCATTCCCAGGACTTGTAAAACCCACCAGCACTTTCACTGCAAATGCCAGGGGACCCTCCACAATAGGGTTACCTCTACAGCCAGCTGATCCTGATTTGGGGATCCTTATTCAAAAACTGCAGCCAAGATTCCCCCTGCCCTTCCCAGATTCACATTCTCAGTTATTGTTGCCAATTTTTCAGCTCAATTAATTTGTGTGAAAATAGCAGACTCCTTTCATCTAAGTAGATAACGTATCTAGTGAGCTCAGAATCAGACTAAAAGCAAATAGAACTTGTTTTATAACAGCAATCAGATACAACTCTACAGCTTACATTTAAAGGGAAATGATGTTTTTCTTACAGTTGGTAGATTCGTATTTAAGATGATAAGACTGACAATAATGAATAATGTGTTAACACTATATGTCTGTTAGTTTGTAAATATACCTGGCACTAATATTTGTTTATTAGACATTCATGTACTCCTTCTTGCCCCCTACCGCTAAGTATTTATTACTGCTTTATTTATTACTATTACTGTGCTTTACTCCTTTCAGTGCAAGTCTAATCATTTATTTTTTATGAAGCTTAGTGTATCTCAGATCCCAGCATCCAGATTTTCTTGGGGGCCCAGGAGTAGTGTTGGTGTTCGAATTCGGGTATTCTTTATATTTGATCCGAATATGGCTGTTTGAATTCAGATAGACCCGACCCGAAAAAAACACGGGATTCGACAGTGCAAATTCGTGTGTAAAAAAATGTGTTAAAAAAAATGATGTAAAGTAATTTATTGAATGTGTGTGATTTGTGTAACTAACTTTTATTTTTTTACAGGTTATCCCACAATGACAGTGTGGGACCCCCCGGCACTAGAAGTTAAATCCCCATTCATCACCTCCAGTGCTCTGTGATTGACAGCTCAAGGGTCATCAGGATTTTCCTTTCCCCAGCCAATCACAGAGTACTAGAGCAGAATGAATGGGGAGACTTGTCCCCATTTTGCCTCTAGTGCCCGGGAATCGGTGGACTCCTGTGTTCTTTAATAGAGAATCTCTATCCAAGAACACATACTATAAATACGCTGGGGCTGCAAGAGCAATCAGGGGAGCGGAGCTGTCAGCTCTGCTCCCCCGAATGCTCTTGCAGTTCTACACAGTCCCAAAAAATAACCCAAATTTTTCCCCTATTGAATTTAATGGTGTTTCAATTCGACGTTCAATTACCTGAACAATATCCCCCTATTGCATGGAATAGCTGTGGAAGTGAGATATTCGACCAACACTACCCAGAAGATATTTAGGTTAAAAAAAAATAAGCCCTTACTGCAGCAATACTCATCTCCTACCCAGCGCTATCCCGCTTCCTTCAAAGCAAATGTTTTTCACCAAGGGACTTCAGTGTTCATGGTAAATAGTGCTGACTGAGGAAATTTTGTATGTGCGGAACATTATTGACACGCCCTTTGTGAAGGTGTAATCACGGTGCTGAGATGGTCAATCAGATGCAGAACATTTGAATTTTGTATGCAAACAGACTAAAAATTTAACTGACTTGAAAATGGACCAATCAAACTCTGCAGCCAGAATGTAATTGGCTCAATTTCAAGCCAATGTTGTTGAGTCCTAAATAAAATGTTTTGGAGACACTGACTGTCTCTAATGCTGACCTAATCACATTTTATGTATTACTGAAGTCCACTGATACTGAGATCTGAAGAGGAGCTTGCATGTATGTATAGAAAAATCCTAAAAGTTAGGATGGGGGCTGAGCAGCGGGAACATTTGCAGTGGTGGCGCCTAGTTCATAGTTGGGATTTAAAACTGAACTTCAGAAAAATATGTTTGAACTACATAAACAGAAACTGTTTTACCTGCCAAATAATCTGTAATTATGTCCGGTCAGTCCTGCGATTTATAGAGCTCAGCCAGCAAGGGCAAATTTATTCACAGCCAGCATAGGCCATGGCAATGTGCCACGGGCAGCTTACAACCTCTTATCCTTCATATTGCTCTGAAAAAGAAAACTTGCATATGCAATCCAAGTGTAAGTCATTATTACTCCCCCTGCATTTTTTATTGATGACATTGAATGTTACTTTTAGCCTGCACACTCTGGGCCCAGAATAAAATGAGATTGGACCGCTGGTCTTCCGTTGGTTCTAGGTGTAAGGTAAATAGAGTGCATGAACTTTAAACTGACCCAGCCTGACAGATAGCATAGCTTGTCTTGTGACTTCAGTTTTTTTTTTTTACTACAATGCCACATTCATAATTTTTCATAGAATACAATACTGCATTTCTATATCTGCCAGTTATTATTATTCTGTTTTATTCACAAAATCAAAAGCGAGCAGTCAAAAATGTAAAAATCGTCATAAAAATGTCTTTCAAAAAAAACAACACAACAAATGTGTACTAAAAAGCAAAACGAATTTACATAAATTATGTCTGTTTTAATTTGGATTGCAGCATATCAGATCAAAAGCCATTATAGGCATTGCCCTGACATTATGCAATAAATGTGTCCTTAGTATAATTATTAAACAGGATTTATATAACACCGACATATTACGCAGCACTGTACATTAAATAGGTGTTGCAAATAACAGACAGATACAGACAGTGACACAGGAAGAGAAGACCCTGCCCCGAAGAGCTTACAATCTAGAATAGAGGTGTCAAACTCTGGCCCAAGGGCCAAATCTGTCCTTTTTCTTGGCCCCCAAAGGAATCCTAAATATGAATTGCAGTTGGCCCGCCGCTGCATTAAAAAAGCTACCACAATTCCCGGCATCACTCTCATCTATAGACCAGAGGCCTCTCAGCCTATTCGTGGCCCCGCATTGGACTGTTTAATGGACGCAAGTAATGCCTGGAATTGTAGTAGCAGCATCACTCGTGTCTATAGACCAGTGGCCTCTCTGCCTATGCGTGGCCCTACATTGGACTTTTTTATAGATGCAGGGAATTGTAGTAATGGCATCACTTGCGTCTATAGACTTGCAGCCTCTCTGCCTATTAGTGGCCCCGCATTGGACTGTTTAATGGACGCAAGTAATGTAGGGAATTGTAGTAGCGGCATCACTCGTGTCTATAGACCAGCGGCCTCTCTGCCTATGCATGGCCCTACATTGGACTTTTTTATAGATGCAGGGAATTGTAGTAATGGCATCACTTGCGTCTATAGACTTGCAGCCTCTCTGCCTATTCGTGGCCCCGCATTGGACTGTTTAATGGACGCAAGTAATGTAGGGAATTGTAGTAGCGGCATCACTTGCGTCTATAGACTAGTGGCCTCTCTGCCTATTCGTGGCCCCGCATTGAACTGTTTAATAGACGCAAGTAATGCCTGGAATTGTAGTAGCGGCATCACTCGCGTCTATAGACCAGTGGCCTCTCTGCCTATTCGTGGCCCCGCATTGAACTGTTTAATAGACGCAAGTAATGCCTGGAATTGTAGTAGCGGCATCACTCACGTCTATAGACCAGTGGCCTCTCAGCTTATGCGTGGCCCCACATTGGACTGTTTTATAGATCCAAGTAATGCCTGGAATTGTAGTAGCGGCATCACTCATGTCTATTGACCAGTGGCCTACCTGCCTATGCGTGGCCCTGCCATGGACTGTTTATTAGACGCAAGTAATGCCTGGAATTGTAGTAGCGGCATCACTCGCGTCCATAGACCAGCGGGCTCTCCGCCTATGGGTGGCCCCACATTGGACTGTTTATTAGACGCAAGTAATGCCTGGAACTGTAGTAGCGGCATCACTCGTGTCTTTAGACCAGCGGCCTCTCAGCTTATGCGTGGCCCTGCATTGGACTGTTTTATAGATGCAGGGAATTGTAGTAGCGGCATCACTCTATCTGTCTATAGACCAGCGGCCTCTTGTGTAAGTTTTTAATTTTGGCCCACTGTGTATTTGAGTTTGATGCTCCTGATCCTGAGTAGGTGGGGGAAGTAACACACAAAAAGATCAGAACAAGTTTCTATTACAAGGAAGGATTCTTTAACTTTAGTCTCCCACCTTTCCCGGATATCTGACCCATTCTATTCTATAGAAACCTACCACCCCTTTAGGTTACAGCAATTCCCTTCAACACTAGCTGCACCTGGGCAAGTATTTCACCTTATTTCAACCCCCTAGACAAACAAGCAGTTAATCCCTGCAATACAAAGGAGGATCCACTGCAAAGGTAACTTTCTCCAGCCTAGACTTCTGCTTGAAATACTATGAAATATTCATTAGTAATAGCATTTCTCTTACGTACATTTTTCTACAGCCCTGTGCCATTGGTTTTCAGTAATAGCATTCACAAATTTTTAATTTACTTGGAAATTACTTTTTTTCTCAGTGCTTCCCTGAACTTCCAGCAGGAAAGCATACACAGAAAATTCTCAATACTCCATAATAAGATCAGTTGTCAATATACAGCTTATTGGCAGAGCTAATGTGCATTCTGTCTATGCCTTCTTATGCATATGTAGTCCCCGTTGGGAATGCACAATTTGGGGTGATTACAATGGGGGTCCATGGAGACCATAAAGGCAATGTAGCCACCGCAGCTTGGTGGAGAAATTATTGGAGAACATATTGTGCATTATTGATGGACCTAAGACAGGAAACTTGTATGCAAAGGCGAGTAAGCCAGGCAACAACATTACAAATAATTTTATATGGATTTATTATTAAACAGAAATTGTTTATTACAGATTGAGTTGAAGGCAATTCATCAATGTAATGTTTACATGGTGGATTTTTCCTGTAGGTGTCTGTAGGTGTTTGGCATTTACTTAAGCCTAGTGTAGGAGAGGAATACCCCCATTGCAAACATGTGATTGTAGGGAGGTTCCAAGTCCTATAAATAACTGCTAACCCTGGCAGGAAAACTTTAGTCCATCTGATTAAAGTGGTAATGCGCCTTCTCTGTTAGCTTCCTTTTTATCAGACGCACAAAAGCTGAGTTTAGTACCAAGAATATATAACATACGCAATATTCTATTTCTATACACAGAGCTGTTTTGTCTTTTTTTTTTGTAACATTAAGCTGTTTTATGGACAGGACCAGATTTAAAATTTCCATGACCTCCATCAACCAACAAGGTCTACCGTTTCTTTAAAAGATAAAAAATAATCTACTTGGCCAATATAGGGGATCTAGTTCATTAATTTCATTAGTACAATAGTAGCTGTACTAAATACATTGTAGGGTATTCCTTTTATACACTAGGTTTGAATGAATACCTAGGGGTTGTACTCTTTCAAAAAAGTGTTTGGCTTTTTATATACTTTAAATTGAACTTTGGCATCCAATTAAAACAATATGTGCTGTTGATTATAAATTCATCTGCACTTACAGCCCCTCCTGCAAAGTCCCGCAGATTGTTAGGAGGCATAGAATAGGTAGCAAAGTGGGACATTGACGACAGTTATTTTTTAAAAAAAAATTAAATATATTATTATAAAAAGTTTTAAATTGTTGGTAAGTGATCCGTTGAGGGTCTATATATATGTATGTATGCACTTTTCTTGCTTTCAGATTGAAAGTGATAAGTTTTATAACATAAATAGTAATTGTCTTCTTTTTTTATGTTATGCTGCTGATGTACTATATTGAGCCATATCCCTGAGGAAGTGGACATTGTCTACGAAACACGTTGGATAAGGACAATTTCAGCACAAGCAATATGTCATCTTGGTATCACTGTTTATAAGGAAAAGAAAACTTTTATTGATATGTTTTCAAGAAGTAGATTGTAATAAAATATAAACATTTTTATGAAAAAATAACTGTTGTTAAAATCCCACTTTGTAATTAGGGATGTTGACAGTAATTGGAATAATGAGAAATGGGATCTTATAACATAGTCCTGCAGATACCTATTGACATTGTCAGTGACCCTGTGGTGTCCACCTAACGTAGCTTCCTGTGATGGCTTGACAATAATCCTGTTCTGCTCTTAAATTCAGAGTAGCATTTCCTGCTTACATTATAGTGGAATAGAAATAAGTTTATAGTCATTGCTCGTTCATATGCTTTCTACTTGTCCATGAGCACCTGACCACACCTAGTACTGATCGCTGCTTTCTGGCATCGCTTGTATTACTGAAACCCCCACACTGTGATCTGCAGTGCCTGGGAGGGGGAGTGTGTGAGTTACAAATAAAGGAGGATTGGCTTCGTCAAGAAAGACTTTTTTGTTAACTTTATAAGGGTTGGTATATACAAAGTAATTGGATTTAGAACTCCTAATATACAGAAGCCTTTGTTTGTACTTTAAGTACAGAGCCAATAAAGAATTTAATTTGCTAATGTCAGACCAGGACTGGGTAAAATCTGAATTGTTAATAAATAATAATAATTCTTTATGAGGAAAAGAACAGGGATATTTGTTCATCCATATAGTAATAGTCATCTGTAAGGTATTTAATTCTCTGATGGTGTAATTAGCTCCCAAAACAAAAGTTTTATTCTGGGTAATAGCCATGTAATAAAACATTGATAAAATATGTTTAGGCTATTGGTTGTAGTTCTTAAAATTCCATGGACAGCATAACAGCCATTCAATAAAATAACACCTGGTAGTGTTAGAACATTCTGGGCCACACACCAATATACTGTATGTATATACAATGTTATCTCAATGGGATTCTTTGCCATGAATTAATCTATTCTTATTGTCTGGTGTCTACTACATCCGATGTATTTTTGTTCAGTGTGCTTACTTATATAAATATACTATAACTATGGCTACATTACCTTTTTCATTGTTCATGGGTTTACTCTGGAATACCAACAGAGAGACATTTAAATGTAGTAATTAATAATAAGAATAAACTGAAACTAGCTTTGATTGCCTACAATTATCAGTATGATACAGATTTCCAGCATAGTTGTATAACTGTTGTAACACCGTGACGAAAGGGGGCGGTGCTGCACCCTTTTTTATTTTTTTTTTTAAAAAGGGTGTTGCACCTAAAAAAAAAACAAAATGTATACCTTACATAAAAGGGTTCTCTACCCTTTTATGTAAAGTGAAAATTCCGAGTTTAGGTACGCTTTAAGGGATCAATTTCTAACGCCTTTCTTGTTCCCAGTCCTGGTCTTTATTTTATTCAATTATCAAACAATGGCTTAAAGCTTTTAGCAATTTGTGATCTCTAGGGTCTGCATGAGTGCACTGCCATGAAAATATTGTCATTAATGTATAGAAGTGAAAACAATGGCCTGATTTATTAAAACTCTCCAAAGCTGGAGAGGATACACTTTTATCAGTAAAGCTGGGTGTTCCAGCAAACCTGGAATCAATTTCTTAAAATGTATTTGCTAATTGTTAGCAAATGCTTTCAATCCTGGAAAAGATCCATTCCAGGTTTGCTGAATCACCCAGCTTCACTGATTAAAGTGTATTCTCTCCAGCCTTGGAGCTTTAATAAATCAGGCCCAGTGAATCATACAATCACATTGTGCAAATATCACTTTCCCTGTGTTAGATGTCACCTGCATCCAACTATCTGCATGACTTTGAATATCAACACATTTCTATGTATTCTGGTCTTTTATAGCACAGAGAAAGAAATGTCAGAGTTAGTAAGTTGTATATGGAAACCTGTTTGGTATTTTTAGATATATCAACGTATAATGTAATATATAAAATTCCTTCCATGGACTGCTATGGTAAATAACTATATGTAGAATCCAAGTAAAGAGCATTTCAATAGGTTTATTGTATAAAGAGACATAAAGAGAATGACCAGTATAGTTGCTTTTCAGTATAATTTGTGTAAATGGTAGGAGGAACTTTTTTCTATGTTCTATGACACCACAATTCTATTTTAGAGTTTATAGATTTTAGCCAATATTATTTATCATTTCAGTGGACTAATATTCTGTTGTTTAGTTTGAAACCATTTGGATATTGTTTTACAGACACAATACTGCTATGGGCAATAGGTATAATACATTGGCTTTTGGAAACAGCAGCTTAGCATTGGTAGTTTTTGGCATAGGGAACTATTACTCTCACTAACTTTAATTATACCTCTCCTACTACCCCCCAATCTCAACATTACCTACCCTTTGGTATACTCAACCTTTTATTAGCATACAGTAAGTATCTTGCATAAACCTTGATGATCATAGTGTAGAAATCTGCTGTTTTGTCTGTATCAAAAACACTAAAAAAAGTAACAATGTCAAGTAAGATCATTATATTATTTTATGGGCAGCGGGGTGGCTCAGGGGTTAGCACTCTGGCCTTTGCAGCACTAGGTCCCAGGTTCAATTCCCAGCCAGGACACTATCTGCATGGAGTTTGCAGGTTCTCCCCGTGTCTGCGTGGGTTTCCTCCGAGTACTCCAGTTTCCTCCCACATCCCAAAAACATGCAGTTTTGACCTTAGACTGTATTAAAGACATATGACTATGGTAGGGAAATTAGATTGTGAGCTCCTTTTGAGGGACAGTTAGTGACACGACTATGGACTTTGTACAGTGCTGCATAAAATGATGGTGCTATATAATATTAATAATACCAGTATGTATACAAGGTGATAACTGCTATTGACCCAGTACTACTAACAGTTTGATATCTGTACCGGAAAAAGAGTTTGCAATGATTGAATGTGGTGGAATTCCATAAAAGTCATAAAAATTCCTAGTGATTCAAATAACTCATACAGTATTTACAATGTTACATAAATACAGTAATAAAGAATATAGTTTAGAGTGGTATTAATCATATAACGTATAGCATAAAGAGTGAAACGGTCTGCAGTAAATAACTCCAGAAATACAGAGTGTATGTTATAGTGAAGCTTACAGAATGGAGCAATGCGGAGTAAACATTAAATACATATAATATACAGTACATGGCCCAAAGTGAAGATGTCCAAAATATGTCATGTACAGCTTAGTTGTCACACATTTCAGCACACAAACACAGGAATAGAGGTGTCTGCTTGAGTGGGTTTCTTTCACACATCATTTCATTGCAAAATATGTTAATAACAAAAATGCCTTTTCAAAGAAGCTTTAATCTTTGAGCAAACAAAATTGATCTTCCAAGTTTAAATAGTTTGGTCACAACTGATGAGCCTGTGCCCTTGGGCTTTCATTGCAGCTTCTGTAACCACTGGTAGACCACATGAAGCTTTCATGTGTGGAATATATTTGTGGAGGTTACAGGCGGCTCAGGAGATCAAGGTCCAGATGAAAAAAAAATCATAAACATACTGCAGTGTGAACAAAGATTTTATGGTGGAAAAAAACTAATATGAGAAATATTTAGGCTGCTATTGACCTTCTTGTGAAAAGGATCTACTAGATTGTAAGCTCTTCGGGGCAGGGTCCTCTCCTCCTGTATCACTGCAATCCCTATTTATTGTACAGCGCTGCGTGATATGTTGGCGCAATATAAATCCTGTTTATTATTATTATTAACAATAATATTAATAATAATAATAATAATAATAATAATAATAATAAAGGATGACTGTCATTCTAATCAGCCTCAGAGCTTCTAAGATAGGGTTGTGGCTTTACACCAAATACACTTTCTGGCTGTACTCACTTTCTGCATTTTTGGAATCGGTGACTTTGAAAGTATTAAATCCAGACATAACCAGGCAGAATAACCAAGAACCTTAAGTGTGTAAATATTTTTTCTTGACCCCCTGTTATTAAGACAGAAAGTGAAGGAAGTATTTCTTAACCATCCTGACGGTTCATTTTTGTCTGGATTTTTGTCTAAAAGCAGTACATTGTCTTTCATGAACATTTATTTTACAGTATAATATATTAGTATAATAGGTTTGAAATACAATATCATGTCAAAATAATACATTAATTCATTGTGAAAAAATAAGTAATAAATCTAATAATAAACTTTGCCATAATTTTGTGTTTCAACTTTTATTATACTCATACTATTATCTTATACTGTAAAATAAATGTTCATGAAAGACATTGTACTGCTTTTAGACATATAAATGCAGTGTATTGCATTCAATGCAGTTATTTTGTATTGAATGCAATACAAAATAATTTAAAATTCCTGCCGGGCCCTTAGCGATGGCTGCATGCACGACCTCATCTGGAACTCCCGGGGAACGTCAGCGCATTCGCCAGGAGACAGACCGAGGACACTGGAGGACTCCAGTGGGACCAGGTAAGGCTTTATTTTTTTAGCTACCCCGAGTGTGGGTCTGAGTTACCGGTTTCAGCTTGTTTATTTTACCCCGAGTCACACATGGGCTTACCACTCAGGAGTAGGGATGAGCGAACACCTGGAAGTTCAGGTTCGCTGGGTACCCAAAATCGTAAAGTTCGGTACGGACCCGAACTTTACAGTTCGGGTTCGCTGAACACTAATATTAATGGTTAGTGGGTAGGGATGAGCAAACACCTGGAAGTTCGGGTTCGCCTGGTTCGGCCAAACTTCGGCTCGAAGTTCGGGTCCGGGTACCCAAAATTGTAAAGTTCAATACGGACCCGAACTTTACAGTTCAGGTTCGCTCAACACTACTCAGAAGGTTAAACAACGAGAAACAAACAACAATGAAAAAATTTTACTTAATAATATAAGGGGGTATTAAACACTTATTTAGCATAGGTTCAGATCTGCTGCACCAGCAATGGTACCTGCATGACTGTCAATGGTTTTTCAGCAGGGGAAGTAAGCAGTACTGAACTCCCCACTGCCACCCCCTTTATTCTCTATTAGGCTTCCTCCAATAGACGCTACATGTAGAGTCACCCCAGGGCAGTGCTTCATGGTATAAGGAAGTGGTAACCGCACCATAACTTCACCTCCAGTCTGAACATTGCCTTTGGCTCATTTAATCTTAGCATCGGGCTGCTGTCTGTGTGCAATACTTATGGAAAGGTTTTAGGTATTACTTCAATGCACCTGTTTGGCTTTAAAACATATTGAATAATTACTTCCTACACTTCTCCATGCTGAAAATCCTGAAATAGGTTCTACTTTTTTATTATGTGTATACATTTATTAAAACCATTTGTGTTTTATTACTTGTTTCCTTGTTGATTTACTCTTCTAAGCTATTTAGATATCTGATATTACACTTACACATCTGTATCATAGTAATCTGTTAAAAGTTACTACAGACTTAACTATCACGCTCAGCACTAACAAGTATTTTGTAGTTACCCTTTCTTAGCCCTACCAGGGTCTACAATTACAGACCGTCACGCCTTGTACACTTTCCTCAAATTTCCCCCTGCATGCATACTCTACCTTTAGAGAATGACAACTTGTTCAAGAATTTTGGTCTGTTTCATCAAGGCATACATGTAAAAGATCCATAAATGTATTTTGTTTGACGGAGAGAGTAAATAGTTTATTTAGCTGATTTATATGCATAGGATGAAATCCTTTTGAAACAGTAAAGATTTCAAACTACATTCCAACTATTCCATATATTACAGTAAACATTTAATTCTAAAAACAGTTTATCATAGGTTATGGACATTAAATATTATCGAAACCCAAAATCAAAAATATATTATAATATAGATTTATTATATATATTATATTATAGATTAATCTATTATATATATTATAATATTTTATAGATTTGTTTCCATTTTACTTCTTTTTATTTTACTAGTAATCCTGCATATAACATGCTTGCTGTCACTATTTAGTTACATGCATTATGTCTGTGGATGGGGGTCATGGTTATTACACATGCTGGACTACCAATATCTTTGCCTGCTTTTTCTCTATTACAAAAGATTGGTAATTTAAAGAGGATTATAAAATAAAATTGATTAAAACTGAGGTTTGAGTTTGCTTCTAGCATGGGTTTATTGCAATGTTGTAGATTTGAGGTCTGTAGTACTGGTAAAACTATGAGTAGATTCACTTGGGAAAACTTTTTAAAACCAAAACGTATTGTGAGGTTATTTCTGATTGAGGCAATCCACCCTTTGCAGCTTTGTTTTCTTCTTCCTATTATAGTGGGCTCTCCTGTCATTCATTTCTTGATTGATTTGATGTCCTTGGTCTCTTTCAAAGCAATGGGACAGCATTGTAGCTTCCTTTAAAAGGACCCATTAAAGCTCAGGGTGCTCAGAGAGAAGCATTGACTTGTTGCTGATCATTCTGTCTTGTATTCTTCTGTATTGTTTGAGAGAAAAAAAGTGTAAAGAGGAATGTGTTTATTGGATAAGAAGACATTTCAATATAGTGCAAGACTATGTCAAAAATGATCTAAACCCTTTATTAAAAATGATATATGCTGCAGAATACTGGAGGATTTAATAATATTTTTATTATTTTTTTTTTTTAGAAAACAATACTTTCAGCAAATACAGAACATATCTATTGATCTCGGAAGAAAAGCAGTATTCTTGTAACCTCCTGTGAGTTGAAAAGACAGAGAAAACAATGTTATTGTAAAGTGCTTGTCCCATCAAGTCACCATCTAATGGAGATGATCAAAGGCAGACATGTGTGACAACCATGGCAGCCTTCATGTATACAAAGTGAAGAAAAAAAGAAAATACATAGACATGAAGGGGCTAAGTGTATCCCAGAAAACAGGTAAAAAAAAAGCAGCCCACTGTATCTAAGAGGCAGTAAGCTGCAACATGAAATATATTTCATTTTTGTTTTTGGGTTAGGATATGTTCTTAAAAAGTAATGGCAACTTTTTTTTCTGTAGCAATCACTACTTCTGATCAATGTGTCTTACTTTTTACGTTATTGCTGTGTAGGCAGATTTGGAAATACATGATAAAATCTTGATTCTGTCCTGGGTTTCCATAAGCTGCAGAGATGGCAGAGCAATGGCAGAAGTTATACCATTTCTGGTGCAATCATGGCACACAATGCACAATGAAGATGGTGGTGCCATTAGCACCTGTCTCCCTCCATCCATTAACTCACTGCATTATACATCCCTGTGTAATTGCTAATACTTGTTTTATAGTAAAAATCTCCCCCTACATCACGTTACAGACATGATCCTATTCCTCGGCTGACCTTAGGAAGCAGGATTATGTGACCCAATATTTGGATGATTTTGTTGTACTGTTCTACAATTTAAATGTTTGCATGGTAGATTCCTCTGCTGGACTACAGTATGTCTTTATCATGGTGATAGTAAAGGCAAGCTGGCCCTGATTTAATAAAGTTCCCCAAGGCTGAAGATGATACACTTTCAGCAGTGAACCCGAGTCATCCAGCAAACTTGGAATACATCCGGTCCAGAATTAAAAACATTTGCTAACAGATAGCTAATGACTTTTAGGAAATCCATTCCAGGTTTGCTGAATTACACGACTTCGCTGATGAAAGTGTATTCTCTCCAACCTTTTGGGAAATAAGTCAGGGCCTTTAACAGAAAACTTCAGGCTGTTCCACATAAAATGCATGCCATTCCTCAGTTGATGTACAAGGTACATTACACAGATTGCTTTAATGCTTTAACAGTATTGTACTTTGCAGCTAAAATAGACTTGGCCCATTAGCTGCTTATTGCCTCATTTGCAATACCATATAACTTAATTCATCTATACAAATACTATTAATCTATAACAAATATTCTTGTAACTAAATCTATGACAGCATATCATGTTTTTATAACATTTACTTCCTCTATATATTACCAATTAAAAAGTGATAGAAGGGAATCCATTATGTAGGTTTATTGTAGACAGAAATGGACAATCAGTTGAAAAACATCATATGACCATAATAAAATAATAGTTCTCATGTGCACACTTGTTTTAGGGAAATGTGCATGTGTATGTGAAGACACAAGTATGTATTGCCCCTTCCGATAAAAAAGTAAAAGTATTGACTATTATGATAGCTTCATCACAAAAAAAATGGGAGGTAAAACCTATACAGAGGAAAAAAACTAGGAAAGCAGGCCCGAAGCAGAAATTTTGGCATAGGACCTCGTGACGGGGAGTAGGGAAGACAGAGAGGTAAGGGTTAAGAAAATAACATTTGCAAGAAAAAAGTGCGGAAAAATTTAAATTAGTGATTGGTGGGCAAAAGTCTAGGGGAGGGGAGATAAGACAGGACTTAAAAAAGGGGCTGAGGGGTTGGGGCAGCATTTAAGAAAATCTTGGGGACTGAGCATTCCCACCCTCCCTGCCTAATAGCATGGGGATCGAGGGGATATTGTCATGGCAGCTGGGGAGGCGTGTTACTTTTGGGTCCATGAAAGTTAGGGTTGGGGTAATGGAGAATATAGGGGAGACAGGACCCATAAAGGTTTGGGTTTTGGATGGTAAGGTTTGCCTCGCATGACACTTGGTTGTCGTGGAGGCTACGCTTTGAGAGGTGGGAGATCTGCTAACTGTCCCCAAGACGGTGTATGAGCGGCTGGGGGCCTGGCTGTGGATTGGAGATAGCTGGATAATGGAGGATGATTTTGTGACTTTCATGGACTTATAGGAAGGTTTTTTTTCCTGTTATACTTGAAATGGTTTTGTGATGCTAAAAGGGGGGTTGTTTTATTAACAGTAAAATATATGATGTTATAAATATGGTGTTAATAAAGGGCTGCTGTGGACAATTTTTTTCCAACACGAAGTGTACTTCTCTTTATTCTCAGAAGGTCAATTTTGGGGGTGGAGGAAATAATTGGTGGGATTAGCAGCGATGGCTTCTTACTGTACCCTGGTCAAGGTAATAAACCATGAGGGCTATTTCACATGGATGGCCAGGAGAAGTGTGGTTACTACTTCCTAATGACTGGTTGTAGAGGAGACATAGATATCATATAAAGAAATAAGTTGGCAATATTAAAAAAGCACTGGAACTGAAATAACTGGTGGATGATCCTGCCACATGAACCCTGAAAAATGCTTTGAGATCATCCCTGTAAAACTAGCCTGGGGTACCCAGATTTGGGCTTTAACATTTTTAAACCTGCCAGCAAGCATCATTTAGGCAAGAGCAACCAACCAACCAACTAAAAATCAGATTGCCTAAAATATAAATTGTAGAACACTTAGGACCCAGTTTACTGAAATTATAAGATACTTACTGGGAAGTGCTGAAAAATAACTAAAATAAAATTTCACATGTCCATGCATTGCATTCCTAAAGTTAATCCAAACACTGAATCTTCATAAAATCTGGGAAGGAGATAAGACAGGGATCTATACTTCCAGGGATGGAAGCACTGCACAGTAGGTGGGAAGGCCAAATGGAAAAGCATTTTATCATGGAAGAGCTGCTGGAGTATTGGTAAGGGCTCTAGTTACCATCACAACTTTTCAAGGTGGGCTGAGAAGGCAAGGGTGCTGGGTGGGCATTTTTATGATAGGGGATCAAGGAAAAGACTTAAAAAGATTTTTTTCTTTGACTGTTGGTCAGGAGATCTATTGTCTAAACCAGTGGTCACCAACCTGTTGTCCGCATGAATATTTTGGTGGTCCACGGCTTCTCCTGACCTCGCTGATCATGTCCCCCATATGGACACAACAAAAATTGTGCTACTGTCCCCCCAGGATATTTAGCAAGCAGGTCCAAGCCTGTGATGGGAGAGTGAGGCATCTGGCATCATCACGTCATTCCGAGGGAAGTTTCTTCCCCCTTGAGTGACACACAGCTCCCTGCTAGGGATGAGCGAGAATGCCTCTGACATTCTCGCGAAAATTTCCTTGAACTTCCAATGGGTCCGCAAAATTTTGGCGAACAGATTTCGCGGACCCATCAGAAGATCGAGGAAATCAATACAGGAGGAGTACTGGGAATCGTCCTGTGCGGAATCCCCAGGCACTAGAGGTTAAATGAGGGCTTGTCCCATGATTTCCATGGCTGCATTCATTCATGATGAACACAGTTGCGGGACTCTGTGTTCTTGGATAGAGAATCTCTATCCAAGAACATATAGTACAGGGTTGCAAAAGCTCCGCTCCCCTGATTGCTTTTGCAGGTCCCAAGAAAATTCAATCTCGAGGGCTGAATTTACACAGGCCGTTCTCGCTTACATGTTTGGTAGGCAAGAATGGCCCGATTCGCCGTGAGAACGAATTTAAAAATTTTGCTCGCTCATCCCAACTCCCTGCACATGTACGGTCTGGATTTCAGGCCTGGCATGCGCACTTGCTTCTACTACACACCGCTGAATTTAAAATGATGAATTTAGTGGTCTGTGAGGTCCGAAAGGTTGATGACTACTGGTCTAAATGGACTTCATATGTTAGCGAATTACCAATACTATTTACTAACACATCTGTGATTTAACTCTGAAAAATAGCCCACACAATTGTCCTCCTTTCACTAAACTTTACAAAGGACACTATGGGGTCCAGAAGGTTTCTCCTGGCATCAGCCAAACAAAGATCAGGCTGCCAGAAGCAATTCATCTATCCAGAGAAATTTGCTCTTGCTCTTCAGTTCCACGGCCATGGAAACCCATTTATAAGTTCTAGATACATTACTTATCAGGTCTACTAACCTTTTCCAATGCTACCAAAATTTTAAAATTAGTAAAAGTATGTTTTGCTTTGGATACACTTTCAACATAAAGTTGGCATAGTTTATATTCAAGTCACAGACTAGTCACCAGCTTGCAGTATGGAAAACAAGAATGTGAATATGAAAAACTGTACAACAACGTAAGGTCTTCTTGAAAACCAATGATCACTTTTCACGTCTCTATCTATAGATAGTGATGAGTACAGAGAACTATCTAAATATAGTAACCTGATGATATCACTGTCTATATAGAGCCACAGGACATCCAGACAGTAGCAGAGGTGAGGCTATGTGCTGAAATATATATATTATAAAAAATGAATAAATACTGCCAAATGTGTGGGACCTTCCATGAACATGTTTATTAAAGGGTGAATGGTTTATGGCCCCTAAATGTCTAATAATAAAATGATGTGTAGAATTATAGAAGGGGTAGTGTAGTCTGAATACAGGAGTGGGAGTTATAGGAAGCATGATGGAGCTGATCATTCATGCAAAGAAATTGATCATGGACCATATGCCAGGAAAGTAGAGATTGAATGATGGCTGAACGTAGACCTTTTGAAGATGGGTAGAAGAGGCAACAAGGAAACCGTGTAGGCTATGGGAGCATAAACGGAAAGCTAAATATTAAATAGAAAGATTAAAGAGAGAAGCAACAGGTGATCATGGAACACTGGGCAATATAGGAATGCACCGGGAAGATCATGGACAGGGGAAGGGAGAAAGGAATAGAATCTGAACATATTCCATCATGAACCATTCGTAGTACAAGTGAAGAGGGTTGATGGCATTGTGAAGATTATTATAGCTGGGGAAGGCTGATTGTGGATGAGGAGGGGAAGGAAGATCATGTTTGTTTCTGATGGAGTTTGGAGAAAGAGAAGCATCTAATAACATGAACGGAGAATGTAGAGAGAGAAGGCGGAGAGGATACACATCATACATTAAGTAAAGGAGTCCTGTACAGAATAAGCAATTGTTTCCCTGTGGTGGAGCTTACTGGGAAGAGCCAATGTTTAGCATGTACAGGACTCGTGCAAATGATAAAATGTAAGCTGACATATAATATCTGCCTTGGAATATTATAACATCCACAGACAGGTGACAGTAGGGACATCATTTGGAGATGCCATACCAAGTTAGGGATGGCATTGTAGAAAATGAGAAGCAGAATGCCAGCAAAGGCAGAAGACAAAAACATGGAGAGGGTAGCTTAAAGCTACTAAATAGAGCTTAAATACTATACAAAGCTACAAAGCATTTTTATTGATATCTCCTCAGTCAGGAGATATCCTGACTGAGACCTACCAATCTATGACTGCGATCACACCGCTATGAGAGCCATGCCGTGCATATAGGTAAAGTGCATTATAGATGTGTTACATGTGTATTCAGGAGGCGAAGTTTAACATAACCCAATCAATTATACAGCACGTGGATTTCCTAAATTAAAAAATGTTCTTGATACAATATAAGAACATGGGGGGGGGGGGGGGTAAAAATGTAGACGTACATATAAAAACAGCAGCTTGATGTAAGTATTCTCATCAATGTGTGTAATGAAATCATTGGCGCTATGTGTAGTATATAATCCTATGTGTAAGATGGGGGTAGACATATTTATTCATTGATTATTGCATAAGTATGATCAGTGCTACAGAATGTCTGTGCTTTACCACTCACTGTCAGAAAGGAAAATAAAATAAGCATTATACAATTGTGCAAAAGTCCAATGTGCGATTTTATCATCTCACAGTGGGGTTGATTTACTAAAGTAATATACAGTTATAGAGTTACCATATTATAGAGTAAATGAAGCTCTCCGGAGTTCAGCCAGTCACCTGGAAGGAAAAATCATGTTTTTTTCCATTTGCTTGCACATCATTGGGTATTATATGCAAAGTGAACTATTGTGAACTATCATCTTATTTACTAAGCTAAGTAAATTAATATTGCAAGGTGAACAGTAATAATTCACTTAATAAATAAGCCCCAATGTCCTTTGCGTTGGTAAAGTGAGGCCATGGGATGCAGATGCTGGGCTGGCATGCGATGTAAGTACATACGAGCGACGTGCCCCGGGGGCAGGACTGGTGGGAAATTTAAAATAGGACGTATTTTTAATGTCAAATGTACCAATTTGTCATTTAAAAATACTAAAATAATCATAATGTCAGGGAGGTTAAGTCTTGATCACTGTGGTGATACCTACATCACGTATACCGGGAGGCTCTGGCTGCTTCTTCTGCCCATTCCAAAAACATGAAGTTAGCTTAGTTGGCCCCAATTGACCTTAGAATGTACTAAAGACTATGCTAGGGACATTGGATTGTAAGCCCCTTAGGGGAACAGCTAGGGACATGACTGTGGACTTTGTACATCGCTGTGTAATATGTTGGCGCTATATAAATACTCTGTGATAATAAATAATAAAAATCCCCTCGTCTCAAGCATGCGCAGAGGGGGCATATTTTCCACCATGGGTAAAGAGATGCTGATCTCACACATGCACTCTCTTTTATTTTCCCCTTCACATAGGCTACGTCACTGCGCAGGTGTGAGATTGAAAGAGAAGGCAGAAGATGGCGGCGCCTGGTGTTTCCTCTGTGCCAAGACGAAGAGGAATCCCAGGACCATGTGGGACCGGATCGCAAAAAGAACCAGCGCTATAGCGGATTCTGCGGGAATAAAGGTGTTTTTTTTCTGCGCAGTTTTTTACCTTAACTCAGAAATTTCACTTTACATAAAAGGATGGCCACCTCGTATGGAAGGAACTGTTGTGTTTTTTTTTAAGTGCAAAGCCTCCCGGGAACCTACGTCAGTTCTTGGGTGCTCCTTCTGCGCATGCTCGAGCATCTCAGGAGCCTTTTCGTGGAAAGAGAAAAATTGCGCAGTGAGATCGGCGCAATTTTTTTTTTTGCCATCCTACGCACCCCCCATGTGGGTCAGGTGGTGTAGAAAGAAGAGGAGATGGCGGGGCCCGGAGCCCGGTCTCTGGGATGAATGTCGGGACGACGCGGGACCCGATGCCGGACACCCCCGGAGGGATCGGACTGCCCTGTGGGATTGAAGTGTGAATTTTTTATTTTTTTTCCTCTTGCTCTGCACTCCTATTCCCAATATCCCTGCAGCATAGGCGCTGATCACCGTGTGTGGTCCAATGATTGCACCGTCACGTGACACATTTGTCAATGATCTTCGCTTGTACACATGTTGTGTCTGCCCCGTGTCAGCGCGTGGCTCCTCCCACTGATTATGACGCACACACGCCCCTCCCCACACACCTTAGTAGGGCTCCTGGTCCTATCAGGTCACGCCCCTGTGCGCCCCGCCCACTCGCTGAGGCAGAAAACTGTTGAGTTTAGCGCGCAGTCATTGGATTGAGCCATGGGCAGTGTGAGGGAAGGATAGCGCTCAGCCTGCAGCATTGGAATATTCATGACACCTATCGCCTGCCACAGCTTCTCACACAGGCCGCTCCGACTCACATTCACTGTCACATTCGCCGTGTACGCTGACAGCTGCCATATACATGAACCACACATTCTGCCCTGCACTACAGGATGAATCTGGGGGGTCTGCTAATGTACGTGTGGCTCCTCTATGCGGTTCGTGCTGAGGTAAGGACTTCTTGTGATAAATTCTTAGCTTTATCCCAGACAGGTGCCTGAGCAGCCAATCAGGTGCGAGTTCTCAGGAAGGTGTATATGCTGAACTAATGAGAGGTGATCTCTGATTGGCTATTACTTTATCATATCTGGGATTTGTGTGTGCAGATCAATAATATAGCATGGCACAATTCATATTTCTATTACTAAACACAAGCATATGGTATGCCTTGCTGCGTATTACAGCGTGTTATTGGCTTGGTTCTATGGGTCTGCCATGTTTACCATTATTTCATATTACGTATGGACGGTATAGGTTGGCGCTATATAATAATAATTTGCAGATATCACACAGATCGGTGACTTTTGGCTGATGGTGATTATTGCAGAAAGTAAAGAAGTCCTTCAAGGTGGCCGTGCAATCATTACACAGCGGGGGATGTCGGTGTTATTAGAGATTGGCTGTGATCATGTGCTGGGCATGGTGACATGGCACGGTGATTGGCACCGGTGGTAGAGGTGACCTGTGCAGGGAGATGAGTGAATGTGCAGCCCCAGGGATTGCATTGTGAGATGGGCAGGTTACACGCCTGGGGGGCAGGGAGAGGACACACCACCCATAGCAAGGGGAACTTAGAATTAAAATCTGCTGGATTCCATAGACATAGGAAGACCTTTATCTCTTGGCACCCTTGTAATATCAGAACAAATAAACACGCTTTATCATTTTTAGATGGCTTGCATTTAAAAATCCAACGGGTGCTTGAGTGTTCTGTATAGGAATCATGGCTGCAAGTGTGAAGTCTTATGAAATACACCAAGGAGAAGGGACTTTGTCGTTTTCAAATCCCATTGACTCCTTTCCAGGACCTGTTGGGTCCTTCTTCTGGTCTTCAATAGCCAATGATGATCACGCTTTGAGGGTAAGTCAGGAAAATGGTGTTTTTTAGGAATATCCATTGGTCATTGCTCCACGGTCTGGGGGGGGCACAGTGTTCCCATATACGTACCATTGTCCTGGCTATAATCACAGGCTCACATGCCAGTTTTGGGTCCAAGCAGTGTTCCCATATACGTACCATTGTCCTGGCTATAATCACAGGCTCAGATGCCAGTTTTGGGTCCAAGCAGTGAACCCATATCTTCGTCTTCCCATTCACATAGTGGGGATTAAAGTGACACTCTGTGTCCCACAGTCACAACTTTAATGTCTCATGCCAGTTTGATGGATACCAAGGGGTAGATGGGAGCGGGCATTCCAGCTGTTACCTGGCAGGAAAACATTTCTACTTTAAGCATTGCTTGTAATGATAAACTTCCCTGGCTGCCTTCCAGTACAGGTGCAACATGTCCGGATGTCTGGACCTCCTTTGTTTCTTTGTTTATAACATGCTTTTTATACAAGTCTTCAATTTATTGCTTCTTTTATCTTTGTTTAATAATAAAAAATGTTCTCTTAGCATTCCGTATAGATAAGTTATATTTATCATAAAGATTTTTGTATTTTCTCTTTGAATTGTTTTTCTTTGAATTGTTGTCTTTCTGCAAGTTTTGGCATAGGTATGGTTTCCTGGTGCCTATGGTTCTCATCTGAAGGGTGCCAGTGTGTATAGGAGAAGTGCTACTTAGCCAGCGATTTATTACTAACCACCTTCAGTCCTTTCCATCATCTCTGCTGCCATCCCAGAGCTTCTCGCTTTCTCCGCTCAGCCCACTCACCTCCGCACCAAGGCGTTCGCTTCTCTAAAGAACAATAGCTGGCATATATCCTTGTGGTCCTAGTATTTTTTTCCTAGAAAGGCTGCATGCCAGAATTTTCTTTGTCCTGGCTTGTTTCTCTGGGCTGGGTTTTTATGTGTGGGAGAATTGTATGCAGAGACTGAACACCTTCACAAAATTAAGAAGGGGATTGAATTTATGAGATGTTCCCCTGATAACTCCTAACACATGTAGGTACCATTTTATAAATGCCATGCCCTGCAGGATAAATTATTTGACTGAAAACTCTTATCACCAGTCTAACTTTACGATATCATTTGAAGATAACGTATACAAAGTCATGGAACATTAGTAAATGGCAGTTTTCATTTGTAGTGCAATTCTCTTTGAAATTTGAAGTCCCAGGGGATTATGTCAGTCTTATTTCATTCATCTTATAGTAAAACGAGTATTATATGTGTGAGGCTGCATGTTTTACTATTGTCTCCCATCTATACAATATATTGGCAATCTATTCTCCTTTATTTACTAAGACAGCAAAAACTGCTCAGTGACAAATGGCAAATGTTCGAGTTGCATCCAACCTGCCATCTAAAGTGTAATTTGTGGCAAATGTTCTTTTAGTATCAGATGTTCATGTGGCTTCCAATCATATGCAAAGTAAACTATGTTTAGGTTTTTGTAGCATGCTGTCATATTGCCGGGACAGCCAATCGGCAAGTTCCAGAAGGCCAAAGTTTTACCATAGCAGACATTGGTAACCTGACATCACAAGTGCCTGTAAACAGTCTACTTATATGATATTCCACAGTGCTCAACCCAGAAATTTTTTCAAGCCTGGTGGGAAGAAATTTTAGGTGGGTGGCAGCCCCTGTATTGTGAACAAACTATTTGGTAACCACCCAAGAACTGCCGGGTGGGTGCTGAAAAGTGCCGCGTGGTGCGCCCAGCTAAAAGTGCCTGGGGAGAATACTGTTCCATGACTGCACATGACAAAATATATATCATTTACATGATAAGTCAAGGAGACTAAACAGCTCAATATGGCCAGTACTTCCCTGTAACATGGACAAGTAAATCTCTATTTTGAGTATATATAGTATTATATTTTTATATCCTCCTACAACCTTAATAAAAGTTCACTTTTGCTTTACAGGGGGACCCTATTCCAGAAGAAATGTACGAGAAAATTGCAGCAGGATCTGTGAAGTCTATAAACGACATACGAAGGCTGCTGCAAATAGATTCCGTAGGTAAATCTCTACAAAATTGTTTTTTTATACAAATATTTTGAAGATGGTTAAAAACAGATTTACTGTCTTGATGACATGTCATGTGACTACAAACTTTTCTCATGTAAATGGCAGGTAAACCAATGCTAAGGGATACTATACTTTTTACTAATATATATTTCACCCCAGACTAGAGGTTATTGGGTTTTGTACACAGAGTTGACCCATGTGTGCAGGGAATCCAGCCAGAAGCACGGTGTTTTCTGTAGATCAGAGCTTGCTATGCGGCACGGCGACCTCCCTCTCTGCTATTGTCTCTGTACGCACGTCAGACCCTTGCACTTGGCTATCTGTGTCTGGACACAACTTCCCCTCTTTGTCTGCTTTGCAAGTCTACATATCTGGCTTGTGCTTTAAAAGAATTCCTTGCACCCCCTTTCCATTATCCGCCCTCTGCTTCCAGACTTCATCCAGCTGCAGCAGCTGTTTGTTCTATTAATACCTACAGGGCGCATAGAGCAATGCTAAACCATGGTCATGCCAATGGGAACCTGGCATGGGAATATTAGTGATGTAGCAGAGAAGACCCTGGGCTTGGGAGCCCTTTCTGGTTTATAAATGGTGTTCTTTACGCCATGTGTGATGATAGAGATATATATATATATATATATTAGTGTGTATGTGTACAAACACAAAGCTACGTACACACGTGCAATAATTGTCAATAGAAAGGATCTTTCACGATCCTTTCCAACGACTAAGCACTGCACGATGCATGAACAAGCTCTGTACATACAGCACCAGTCTGCTTTATGGAGAGGGGAGAATGACAGAGCGGCACCCTGCTGTGCGCTCTCCCCCCTCCTTCGCTTCCATTAGGATCGTTCATCGTCCGTGGATCTGCCAGGGCGGTCGTTCGGACGATGGGCGAAGGGGGCTGTACACACGCCAGATTCTCGTTTGATATCGGCCCTGAGCCGATTATCGGACGAGTACCATTGGGCGTGTGTAATCGTTCCCCCTTGATAATTATGTTACTAAAATAAACAATGCCTTTCATCAATTGTTTTAATCTGTACTATGCACGCTTCCCTGGTATAAAATTGTCTCCTAATTATGTCCTTCCTCTCTAAACAACAAGTTATTTTTAAATTTAGATGGTAGTAAACAATTCTGCAAATGTCTATGCTTAAGCAGCAACAGATTTGTGCTTCCCCAAGTTCTGGGCTAGCCATACATAGACAGGCCTGCTGAGTCTTAGAGAAGATCTGTATTAGTAACATCATGACATAACCACCCCCCAAACAAACATACACATACAGCTCTTCTTTTCATTTAACATGTGTATTGGGAAAGCATCTTAGGGAATGACCCCTAAAGTTACCCTGTCATGGGGAAAATACAGATGCTGCTGACCTCCTTCTGGCTGGCTGTCACGCTTCTAAAAGGAGAGGTCAGCAATGGCAGCCTCCATCAGGCTGCTTTTGAAAAAGTTTTTTTGTTTTACTTGTAGATTCAGTATTCAACTGTTTCTTGAATTTCTCATTCAACCTTTCTCCACCTTGCTACTATTGAAGAACCTTTGAAATAATTTTCAGGTCTTGGGAAACGTCTGTTAAAAAGTAATATAATAACTGCCTGTATTTTAGCATGTGGAATAGATAGTATTCCATACTTAGCGATACTTTGAGCTGAAATATTTTAAACAAACCTGCTTTGTACAACTAACAATTGTGGACAGTGGTCAGTGAAGAAGAAACCTTTTATGTTAGTGATTGATGGAAGGAAACCCTTTACACTGATGTCTGGTGAAGGAAACCTTTACAGTACTAGTCAGTGGAGGAGGGACCATTTATATTAATATTATATATAAATATGTCCCCCATTGGCTGTTACAAACTGAAAACTGACCTACAAGATTCCAATTTTATCCTAGAAAATAAACTAAGCCAATGTTTTGCCTACTTATAGCTTAAAAGCTTCCAGCATAGTAAAAATAAACTGGTCCAAAAATCATTGAATAAATTAAATTTATATTGTTTCTGTCAGCAGTGAATGAAAGTCAACTAATTGTAGTAAAATCTTCATTATCTCTTGGTTATATGATGAATAACAAAAACTAATAACAGGCAACTGTTCCAAAGCTTAATAAATCCTATAATTTATTATATTATAACTACACAGTATTTATATAGCACCAACATGTTACTCAGCGTCATAGTCATGTCACTAGCTGCCCCTCAGAGCTCACAATCTAATGTCCCTACCATAGTCATATGTCATACAGTCTAAGTTAGTTGGCGGAAGCCAATTAACCTAACTGCATGTTTTTGGAATGTGGGAAGAAACCGGAGTACCCGGAGGAAACCCACGCAGACACAGGCGGAACCTGCAAACTCCATGCAGATGGGGCCCTGGTAGAAATTTGAACCTGGGACCTAGCGCTGCAAAAGAGTGCTAACCTCTGAACCAAGCGTGGTTAAAGAATAAATTATTATCCAATAAAATTGTAAAACATGAGCTTGTTAATTATATTTAGCTAAATCTAGCTTACACTTTTAAACATTATTTTAGATTTGCATTGAAGAGTAAACCCAGGTACATAACCGCACAAACACTCCCTTACCCAAATGTGCTCGGTATGGACTTTCAACTCGTTTAGGAAGTAGGTGGAGGATTTGGGTTCTTTTGTGATCTTTAGAAACTGAAGTTTGTCATTCTAATTGCTGCCTTTCATTTCTAGAAATGGTCATTTCATGATTTGTGACACAATGCAATGTCATTAATAAGCCTGGGGACAGTCGGACCCCAGCGTCTCCTGGCCTATTCACTGTTTGTCCTTGGTGTGTTCTCATACAGACAGGGTGTGGTGAATGGCTGTTTTGGAAACACAACTTGCTGAGGGTGACCAAAAATCTAAATAATAGCCATTGTCTTTTTTTGTATTCCTTCCCAGAATAAAATAGATTTTTCATTTTTGAGGCAGTTGATATAAATAACATTACTACACCATGACAACTTTTTTCATGCACATGCTATATACTACTGTTAATTTTAATATGTGGTATAATGTCATTTATTAGCCAAGGAGTAGAGCTTAAGGGCATTTATTAATCGCCATGATGTACAAACCATTGTTATGCCTTTTATAATGAACTTTCCACTTATTAAAAAATGATTACCGTGGTGTCTAAAAATGTTTAACTCGCCACACCTGGTATTTTGTGCTACCTGACAACACCAGCGCTAATCTTCAGATCATTTGATCCTTTTGTGTTTGCGGTAGATCTGGATCCCAAAACCGGCCTAATTAAAGGACCTCAACGTCTGTCCAAGCCACAATTAAAGGAAAATTATACAAAGAAAAAAATAAGGGCTGCCACAATATTCTCCAAATTCTAGGTGTCTCATCTCCAAAAGCTCTAACATTATAAGGAAAAAAAACTTTGCCCCACTGTTTCATCACTTACTCTGTCTGTGGAGTAGCTTTGGGGTCAGCTTAAGCCCCTTGGTCTCTCTTTTTGGTAGCCCACAGGTAACATAACAAGGCTGGTAACACTGCGAGAGATTTTATTGCAGAAGAAGCAATACACAGAAAGTTACAGACACTGAATTTCTTGAATGTTTATCTAGTAGTTTGGCCCAGACATATTTTTATTGCCAAGATATATTTTAATTTTTCTGAACAAACATGCTGCTAATAAAGTTGAAACTCTGGCTCTGCATGCTTGTTCAAAGCCAATGACAGGCAATCGGTATTGTTGGAATAAAGGGTTATCATAGGTAGCCTACCTATTTGCTTTAGGTTCCCCCATAGGGATGATTTGATGATCAGTACTCTTGGACAAGTTACCTGCTCTTATACCACAAATTTAGTTTATTAATGATGGTGGACATGATAGGTTCATTTTAACATAAACTTAAATATACATTAATATTTGGATATTTATATATGCAAATATTCAGATATGGTTTTTGTTTTAAGACCTCAAATTGGCCACTATGCAATAATTTTCTTCTTTGAAATAAAAATATGAAGCTGATAGGATTGTATTAACAATCATTTTTTGATGTTTGTTTTCCCCTTCTGATTGGTTGGCCATTATATTAAAATTAACACTTATTTGTGTCATGATTGATATTTCAATTAGATTTAATTGTGAAAATGCAAAATCCTAAAACTGAGATCATATGATTTTACATTTTCACAAATAGATCTAATTGAAATATCAATCAGATTATACAACAGGCAGATTATAGGGAATACATATAGTCAGTCACAAGAAATTATTTAAATAGATTTTTCATTCTGATTTGTAACATTTATTTAAAATTTTAAGAGAATTGCGTGGCCTAGGCCTAATATTTGGCTAACTATGGATGAGTTGGTAGTCGGAAGATCTATTCCTGTGTAATTATTTGACATTATCATAGTATAAACTATGCATGTTTATTTCAGTGGAATGTTTATATACATGACTGGATAATATCCCTTCATTCTAATGTCTTTTTAGGAAAATATTTGTCCTAGCAGTTCCATTTTCCCTTCCAGATTAGGAGTTGTCTTCCATGGTCACGGTGTGCCTATGGGAGAAACCAAATCTGGCAAGAATGTGTTTTATATCTGTGTGGGATCTGTGTATCTTTTATGGGTTCTGAAATTCCCAAAATGTACTATAGTATTTTTTTCTACAACATGACATGTTTATAAATCTTTTTACCAATATTGTTTTATATATTAATATGCTTTATATATCGTACTACAAATAAGGCTATGGGCATTGTGGTGAGCTTGTGGTTATCAGCTTTTCAACCCCCAAATCTGCTTCCTCTGGTTGGATTTTGCCTATGGATGCCCATTGTGAATGAATGTGGGTAGCAAAGAGTGGTTCAGTACCGCCGGCTGTGAATGGTTCTTTAGGCACCAGCATGGTGTTCTAGGTGGCCAAGTAGCTGGCACTGGAATGCCTTTTAGTTCTGCCAATCAGAAAATTAGCTGTTCTTGCCCTAAAGTGACAACACGCACTTGCGGTACTTTGTAGGGACAGCATTGTCCTCCTTGAGCTGGAAGTATGATAGGATTGCAGGACATCTCCCCAGTAAACAGAGGTGAACTGATAACTTACAGATTCACTGAATTTCTGGCTAGGCCCACAGGTGTTTTAGTACTTATCTACAGATGAAAGAATCTGTATTTAAAAGAACAAAAAAGAGAGATAAGAGAAGTTCTTTTGTTTGGGATTTTATTTT
>NC_092865.1:70964899-70997497 GCF_032062135.1 Pyxicephalus adspersus | reverse complement strand
ACTCCATATTCAATAGCTGCAATCATCAGTGATGTCCACTTACCCCCCAACACTGCTCAGGGAACTTACTGTAGTTCTTTTTGGACTTGCTAAATACTTAAACTTTACCAGCTGCTCTGTAATATAAAGTTCATTGTAGTGTCCTATTATTATTATTATTATTATTATTATTATAATTATTGTAGCGTATTATTAGACACCTTTAAATTTACAGAAAACAGCTCTTTGACAATGTAGGTGTGAAATTGTAGCTCATACAGCTCTGCATGGTTTAGTGATATAATCTAAGCTTTAACCACAGGCTAATGTTTGCTTTGCAGAGTTCCATTTTCTTTGTAAATTGACCTTGAAGTTCACATGGCTTGATATGGTAGATGGAAATGTTTTTTTATTCTATTTAAATCTTTCATAAATAGATGAGGAGGAAGATGTGTACGAATTAACCAGAAATGAAACAAGAAGTTCGCCTAGGGGCAATTCCAGCCACTCCCGGGTCATTCGCAGCTTAGGTAAGAGATATCCCTAGGCTAAACCATTTCTCAATGACAAAGAGACATAGCTTGCAAATTACATCATACATACCTGCTTTATGGTTAACCGGCCTTATCAGAATCATACTCTACGTGTGTACTTGTTCATATACAAAGATTTCACAACTACATATAACTCTGAAAGCACACAGCTGTTCACTGTATATAACATATTTTCGCAAGAGAAGTGTTTTCAGACAGACCTGCTTTATACAACATCTGACTTTATTAGAAGGAAACATTAAATTGTAAAATATGTACATAATTATGGTGGAGATAAGATGCTACATGTAACATTTTAGTAGTGGTTAGAGACAGCTCATCCACAAGGCAACCTATTCGGGAGCCTAGAGTTCTGAAGATGTCTGTGTGGCCAATCTGCAGCTGTAATACTGTACACCCGGAGGACTGCTTAATCGCTCCAAGCTGTGCTCCTGCCTAACATCTCAAGGGAGAATGAACTTGTATTAATCTGGTGTCAGATGGGGAGCAGCAGTGCAAATGAAATAGTAGCTCTGCATTTTAACTTGCCTAAGGCACTATTCTACCTAAGGCTGCATACACACGTGCAATAATTGTCGTTGGAAGGGATCTTTCATGATCCTTTCCAACAACTAACGACTGCACGATGGATGAACGAGTGCTGTACATATAGCACCGTTCGGCCGTATTGAGAGGAGAGGGGTAGAACGACGGAACAGCACCCTGCTGCGCGCTCTCTTCCTTTACTATCGATCATCGTCCGTGGATCTGCCAGGACGGTTGTTCGGTCGATGGATGACGGGCGCTGTTCACACACCAGATTCTCGTCCGGTATGCGCCCTGAGCCGATTATAGGACAAGGACTATTGGATGTGTGTACATAGCTTTAATCTCTCTCTGGTAGTAGCAGCTCATTTCCAACAATGACTTGCTGTGTAATACTGATAGATGGGTCAGTTTTTCACCTAAACTTACAACACAATTTTAAAAATATTCATCAGCTTGTTCACTTTTGCTAACTTGTTACATTGCACCTTATAGATGCTCAGCAGGCCCAGCTAGCAGAGTGCAAAACCAGAACAGAAGTATTTGAGATCACCCGTCAGATGGTCGATCCAACTAATGCCAACTTCCTTGTGCAGCCATCATGTGTGGAGGTTCAGCGGTGCTCGGGATGCTGCAACTCAAGACACATGAAATGTGTTCCATCTCGCATGCGCATCCGACATGTGCAGGTAACATATAACTCTGGAGTTTTTACTATTCATTTCTAACAATCTAATATGTAACATGTTAGCCATGCATTGGTAATGTTACCAGACCACAAAAAGTCAAATCAGCAAGGATCTCATCTGGAATTCAGTGAAATATTTTTTTTACACCAGTCAAGGACATCCCCTTAAAAACCTTGGACATTGTCTTTTTTTTACTGTGTGTTTATACATGATTTGAGAAATCCCATAATACAAAACACAATAGGCTGATTTAGTAAATCTCTTCAAAGCTGGAGAGGATACACTTTTATTCACTGAACCTGGATGATCCAGAAAACCTGGAAATGATCTGGTCCACAATTGAAAACAAATAGCAAATTACCATTCCAGGTTTGCTGAATCACCCAGGTTCAGTGACGAAAGTGTATCGTCTTCAGCCTTGGAGAGCATTAATAAATCGGTCCCGGTGGATACATGTCAATGGCTTTTCTTGGAGAATAGAATATATTACTTGTGTTCAAAAATAAATCCTTATGATGAGGATCGTTATGCGTTTGTGATGTATATGTCACTGAGAGGTCCATATTAAGAAATCATAATCATAAATAATTACACTGTTATAATCCCAGTAGCAGTTTTGCATTGCACTATAGATACTTTGCTGCATGTCTGACTATTTCCATCTTTATGGTTAGCTGAACAGAGGCTTAGAGAAATTATATCATTTAGGCATTATAAAACTAGATTAATTAAAAATACACATTCACACTGGAAAAAAATAAATGAAACTATGCCACCTGGAATGCAGAGCCTTCCCCATTTCCATCGCATCAAAGCAATGTTATACTTGACAGTCTGCCAAATTTCCTGACCGTGTGGCATGTGTAGTCAAACCATTTCATTGCTGGACTTATTCAGAAGCAAGTGTTTTATTATGTAACACACACAGATAAAGAAGCTTTCTGATATTTTACATCCAGACATTTAAAAAACACAATCTAATTTTAATAGGAAAACATAAAATTGGGTTACCTGAGTGCTTTGGACTGGTTTTGCACATCAGAGAATTTTTCTCACACTGCCGCTTATGTACCCCACTGTTAGGGGTTCTTTCCAGGAAATTGTTGTGCGGTGGAAAAGTGTGATGTTTTCTATGGAAAATTCCTAGGTTGACTATTTGTGTTATGGAATCTGAGATTGGGGCAATGGAAATATCTGCTCAATGCACAGTATGATGATTCTCCAGGCAGAATGTAGGAGAGGGACCCAATATATTTTACTGTAAATCTGAAAAGAGAATTCCCAACTACTGGATAATGGAAAGTTCTGAGGTCTGGCTATAGAATGTGTATATTAGCAACAATTGACCTGGGGTCTGCTGTAGCTAAGCAGCAAACTTGTTACTTTTTACAGTTTACTGAGAATTTTACTAGAATTAATAACCACCATTGTGGTAGGGTCAGTCATCCATCTTATGCAATCTCTTCTAATGTATGTTCTGTTTGGTACAGGTAAGGAAAATTACAATCAAAAAATCCAAGAAGGATATTCAACTTGTCCCCATTCCCCTGGAGGACCATTTGGAGTGCAGGTGTGAGTCCATCAATCCCTTACCTATCAAACATCACCACACGTCCAATGAGCACAGAGGTGCTGCAGGTAATTGCCTATTTCTTAATTTTGTGCTTTTTACTGATCATTAAAGTCTTCTAGATTTCTAGGTTATAGGGCTATTAGTCCAAAAACTCATGTCGCTGGATAATGTGTACACATGTTTGCACATTCTGAGCACAGGGTAACAGCATTTTAAAATAAACTCCTGTTTACCTCTGTAGATCTAATGATTTATGTTGTTTTGATGTTTTGTTGCTTGGGAATGCTTGGGAATTACCTAGAAGCAGATAGAAATTATAGATGGGTTGTTTTACGGTGCTTTTACTTCTGCTAAAACTTTAGTACTTTAATACCTACAGAATGTTCATAGCACATGTGTGCCTATAAATAGGATCACATGGAGCATAGAGGAAACCGTCTGGTGTTCCCCTTTTAGAGGTAGATGAAAAGCTGAGTTTTCTAGAATTTGAGTTTAGTCCCTTTAAGAATAGTATTGAATTAATAATAAATGAACATGTTAGTTTTTACATCATTCCCATATGTAACCCTCTCTGATTTATTGCCATTGTATTGTAGATATCTTCTAACTTCCCCTGTAAAGTAGTTTGTATTTTATAATATAAACTGCAATACATAGGTATTATTAAATCAAATGGCTAGGCTGTTTCAATATACACTTACAATGTTTTTGTAAACGGTCACATAAAAATACATAAACGTAACTAGAATTGTCTAAATCATTAAAGGCTTTCATGTTTCTTTATACATTGTTACAGGTCTCATAGTAACTACAGTGCCTCCTCCTACTACCACAAAAAAAGAAGAGCCCCCACTTCGACCGTCAAAGAAAAAAAATAAAAAGTTCAAGTATCTTCCCAGTAAGAAGGAGCAGAGAGACTTTCTCGTCACGTAGTGACCCTGAACATGATTTTTAGTGTCTGTCACTAAACAGGTGAGAGATCCTAATCCTTCTCGATTTCTAACACATTCACTTAATCCTAGAACTGCCAGAGGCACTTGCCACAAGTTCTAGTGGGATTAAGTGGTATTGGAAAGGAAAGCAAATCTTTAAACCTTAAATCTGCAGCTTTCATTTACAAACAGTTACAAGATTAAGTTTGCAAGTAAAATCTATTCTGCTGTATTTGACCTATAACAATTATTTAAGCAAGTTTTTTCTTGTTCTATATGATTTTATTCATTTTGATACGGCTTTTGGTAGTATGCTAATGATCTGTTTACCGATTTTTCTGGATGGAAAGTACAATTAGTATTGCTACAGTAGTCTAAGATGTTCCTTTTTTTTTCTTTGTCATGGCAGTTATTACTTTGGCATGAATAATTATTTACATAATATAATATGCTTGTCTCAACTGTGCCCAAAAACTGCCAACATGCCATGTTTTACAAATACAAAGCTGCTTTATTTCTCTAATTAATTAATCCCATATGTTCCAACATTGTACCAACTAGAACATAGTGTTATTTATTAGGGGAATGTTTGCTTTTTTTAAAGTCCACCCAAAATGAGATAAATATGGGGTTTCCAATAATGCCTTCCTAGAGGGCTAGTTGCCGGGATTTCTTCAGGTTCATTACTTTGGCCCAAAACTAATATTTATTATTAAAAGGTCAGTGAGATCACAGCCTCTTATCTGCAAATTTGTTCTAGCTCAGTGCTTTGAAGTCTTTAAATCAGCATGACAACCAAGCAATTAGCACCTCAGTAAGGTTGGGAATAAGGGGCTCTAAATTCTCCAGACAAATGCCATGAAAAGGCTTTGAGTGTCTAAACGCTAAAGCAAAAGTTCTTAAATGTAATGGTAGTTAGTTGTTGTGTGTTTTTTTTTTTTTTTTCTGACAGCCTTTTTTCCAGCTGATATTGCCAGTAACAATACTTGCTGACCTAATCTGACCACCCTGACTCATTGTACTGAAGAAGCTGTATTGTCACCCTAGGCTGTTCCTATAATTTAGGCTACATCAGCCGTCTAATGTTCACTGCAATGGGGATATGGGACTTGTAATTCACATAGGGTAACTGTAAATCCTGTTTATATTGTATATCACAAATATTTAAGCTTTATTGTTCTCCACTGATGCACGTAGCAAGTTTGTTGCTAGTGGAAGCATGTAAACATGAAGAAAAAGGTTTATGTTGGCAGGCCTGCTGTACAGCTTCATAGCCACTGACATTTCCTTCCTTTTTTTTACAGGATAACTAAAGAATACATTTGGCCCCCATGGGGTCCTCCGGCTCACCTATGACTGCATATTTTAAATGCCGGACTTGGCACTGGTGCTCCACAAAGACAATTTTCAAATAAAAAGAGACTGTATTCCATCTCTACCTGCTACCCCAGACTGGATTTTTCTCTACAGAAATACATTTCACATTCTGCAGCAAGATTAAAACCACTAACTGCCATATTCCCTGCAAATTTTAGTGACTGCCTGTTTTCCGGGGTTGTGGGAGGGATAGGGATGCTCAAAATCCCTTTGAATTTACCGAATGTATATTGACACCTTATTTAATGTACTTTATTTTGTATTTTTTTATATAAATATATGCATATTTTTGTAAAAATCTGTTTCCTTTGCTCAGATTGCACGAGGCAGGACAGAGACTGGAAAATGGGATTGGGACTGAATTTCTTAAAACCTCTCCCCAGTAGCCTTGTATTTTCACCAGGTCATATACACTGAAAGGTCATAAGCTGTACGTGCTACATGTTGCTACGCGTTACTGTTCTAAGCTAATGGGCCATATCAGGGAAAGCAAACAGTGAATAACAACTGCTGTGACTGTAACTTCAGGCCTACTTGTATTTGTAGTTCAACTAAACAGCAAATACAACTGTGCAGTAATGTTACTGTTATGAAATATAATAAGAAATGGTTATAGAATGTAGCCTTACAAACTGACTTAATGCTTTTTTTCTCATTTTTTACTGCTATCAAATCTTTCCCAGTAATCTGTTCCACTTGTACGATTTCCTGACACGCTTGGGTGGTTAATTGATGCATTTAGTCCAGCCGTGTAAACCTGTGCTGCTTCAAACTCCAACCAGACTAAGCACACCTCTAATGTTTTATGTGCCTAGTTTTATGATGTATTACTTTGTTTGCTCTTTGTTTTAGCTTGGATTACAGGGGCAAAAAATTGGGCTATGATGCAAAACAGATGCCAGGTACCCAGACTTTTCCTCTCCCTAGAGGATTACTGGAGGATTCGTGGTTGAGACACATATGACATTACCTAACACTAGCAGTTGTAGAGAATTTTCTGTTCATGATTAGCCTGCAGAAAATCTTCATCTTTCTGTAGTACCATCATTCCATCATGCTAGTACAGTTGGGATTTAGTTCTGAAGCTCACATTGGCACCAGGATACATGGGCCCTATCCTAAGCTATGTGTTCCATCAAGTCTGTGCTTGTCAGGTTTGCACTGCTGGAGTAAAGCTTATACACCTTTTGTACATAACCACCTCTCTCTTCAATTCCTCTCTCTTTGCACACAGCTCTGTCTGTCATTAAAAAAAACTAAAATATTGATCTATATTGTGTAAAGTAATTTATATGCAATATTTAAATTGTTTGAAGATGAGTCAAAAACATCTTCGATTCGTATTAAAAATTCAAAATCAAATCCAATGTTTTGTATTATGTTTTAACTGGCACGCTGACGTTAAGTTGTGAGGTTCCCTTTCTTTTGGATTTGCACACCTCTAGTAACCTGTGAACTATAGTTATATCCTTTTATCAGTGTGTCTTACACAGCATGTACAAGCCTTTTTCAGACTTTTAGATCTTGGGAATCTGCAAAAATCTATCTACAGCTGACAGTGGATTTTTGTAACTGTATCACAAAAAAACATTTGCATTGGGGTTCAGTAGTAAAAATTGTTGGGGTGGGGGCAAAATTGTAAAAGCGAATTGGTGTTCATGACTGCCTAAAAGAAGGGCTTGGGAATAGTGTTCTACTTCCTAAAAGCTTGCAGCAAAGTGGCCTTGCATGTAGTTCTATTACCAGTAAAAACTGACAACTCTCATTTAGCATCATTGTTGCCTGGATATTCCCCACTCACCTCATGGATAGATGCAAAACAATACTGTGTACTCCATTTTGCTTCAAATTAAAATTCTATAGGACACTCTGCGGCCTGAAAAGTCTGCAAGTTAATTAATGCAGCTTCTGCTCTGCAAAAGACAAACCAATGCTCCAACCAAAGAGTGTCCGTAACTGGAAGTAGAAGTGATGTATCAAATGTAAGTGGTTCTTTTATGTGTTTTTCAACTCATTTTTCAGGTTGCAGATCCTGTAGTGACTAAGACAGAGGTAGGGAAACTCCAGCCTAGCCAGTATTCCGGTCTGGGCTAACGCCCCCCTAGTTATTTAATGTTGGTTCCGGCCTAATTGAATTGTCGCATTATCGTGATATGGAGTTCGCATACAGTAACCCCAATTACAACGCCTAAAGAGCAGAAGCAATTAACAGCTACCCGTCTCCAAAAGGTTGACCTCGAATGTCGTGTCTTCAACCCCGAATTGACTGACAAATTATTCTTCATCCAACGAGGTAACAAAGCCCTGTGTTTAGTGTGCAACGACACCAACAGCAGTTTCAAGGAGCATTTTGATGCCAAGCATGCGCACACGTATAGAGACTACACCATGGATGAGCGGAAGACTGAGGCTGCTCGCAGTCGCGGTTGGAAAAAAACCTTTCCTTGGACACCTTGTTTCTTCTGGCCTAGTGTGCCTTCTTGACCTGAAATGGCCTAGTAGTCCAAAAAGTTTGCCGACCCCTGGTCTAAGATATGAACAGGAGAGTTGGGATCTAATCAAGGAAGTGGCCAGAGAGGATTATATTTAAATGCAATGCTAAAACACTATTATATAAAGATATTTACTCTTCTCACTAAAGTACTCCAGGGAGGACAATGCCTCCTTACCCCCGTTTGTGATACTGACTTTTATGAAATGGAAAATAAAAAAATACTCAAGTTTTATTAGATCAAAAGTTAAAACATTTAAAAAGATTTAAATACCAGCAAATGTGGGACTTAATGGGAATGTTTTCAAAGACACCATAATAAATATATTGTCATTGTAAAAGTGATGTTTGTTTTTGGTAATAGTCATCACATTTTTGCTCTTTTGAACACCATGCTTAAGATGAACAAGTTCCAGTGCTAAAAGGGAAATGCAAGAAGGACATTCTGTGACCTAGGTGTCACATTGGTGCCCTTCAACCTTTGGAACTTAACACATCCCTTGTACTCTAGGTTTTAGCATGAGATATTTCACATACTAGTGCGTAAAAATATTGCTGGGGTTTGGAGCCTTTTTTAAGAAATCTTGATATTAAAATCATTGATTTTTCAAGGTATATGTATTGTTGCACTTTATCAGAAAGTGTCCAGAAGCAATGATATAATGTTACCACATTGGCAACATACTTCAAATTTATATGTATGGAGGTTTGCAATGAATGTTGATGTACTTTGGTTCAGACATTAATTGTGACAGAACAACTAGCAGAATATTAAAGATAAATATAATGTTAATGCAATTCTGGCACAGAAAAACATCTAGTACTGTTTTACAAGTCTACATTATTATTATTATTATTATTATTATTAATATTAAATAACAGGATTTATATAGCGCCAACATCTTGTGCAGCGCTGTACATTAAATAGGGGTTGCAAATGACATACGAATACAGACAGTGACACAGGAGGAGAGCCTTTTATAGGGTAAAACACTATCACAGTTGCTGTTAATTTTCCCTGAAATATAAGGTGTTGGCAACATTTTCCAAACAGTGTTCTTGTTCACGGACCCACCATCTGGTTCCGTGGGTGGTTGGATGGTATATGCATGTCTGACCACCCTTGCAGACATCGAGGTGGCGTAAAGCAAATAATGCTTTCGTATCATACTATGTCTTATGTGATCAGCTTAAATATGGTGCAACAATAGATTTTGAAACCATCTTGAAATTCTTGAATAAATTGAAGTCCACCAGAAAAAACAGGTTATTTTAAATATCTCATATCTTTTATCAGAATATCTGCACATATATGTGGGCCTAATAAGGATATGTCAGTGCTCAGTGCAAAATAAGGAAACAGCAAGAAATGCACCTTTTTATGAATAATGTAAAAACATTTCATTTTCTTCAGTCATGCTAACAGAGGCATATAAAAACAGCTCTGGGCTGGAATTAAGGATGCCCAGACGGATTGCTTTGTGTCGGAGGTGTACCACGAGATTGTTGTTGTGTTATTAAATAATGTCTTTAAAATCTGAATTTTTAAAAACTATTTTTTATGTATTCAAACAGTACAAACCAATGTTTTCTTCTGTAAGGAGAAAATGACTGTACTTTTCCTAAGAAGGAGCTTGCCTCTGTACTGACTGGTGATAGAAGACAGCAGCTGCACTGATAACGCCATGCTGGAGGAAGGATCAGGTAGCTGCCATATCCCCAGGAAAATGAGAAGGGCTTTTATAGATGGCAAAGAACTTGGGCAGGCTGGGAGCAGCTGCTTCTGAAACCTAGGAGCTCTGCCAAGAAATAGGGTGGGATACCATTGCCCCTCCTACACAGACTGTGGGGTCAGGTGAGCAGACAGCAATGTGTACATACTTCCAGGGTCTATGATTAACCCCTTCTTGGACCAGCAATGTTCCTGCACCTTCACAAAACAAAAGAGAACAGCCTGTAATCTATACAATTTATTTTCAAGCTCTCTGAAATACATAGCTGTTCATTTGGTTGCAGCTCTTAGCTAACACATATTACATTTTTAACCAAATGGCCAGTTTGCTACATTTTCTAAAACTTTTCCAAAACTAGAACTTTGCACGCCAGCTTTTAGCCAAATTTTTCTTAAATGCTGTAGTAAGTGTAATTGCATGCTAATTTCCCAATCAGTCTAACTGATTCAGCCAGTGCAAGGTTAAAGTAAAGACAGTCCTAAAGTGTAGTTAGGGAAATATTTACTAAAAGAAGTTCAATCTGACTGTTTTTTCTGCTTTAATTATTTAGGTTAGTTCCCCAGAACAAGCTTGCTGCAAGCAAAGACAAACTGAATGCAGGTCTCCAGATTTGCATCAATGTTCCAATTGTCAGGAGGTGGCGTTTTGTCCTTCCCATGCTAGGCCAGGGCTCCTACACTTGTGCCCGCTTCCCTCCTAGCAGGGAATTCCTCTTAGGCAGCAGTGGGCTGCCACCCTGCTGGCAGAAATAGGTATTACGGTAAATCTTCATTTAGCTCCTTGTCCCTGCACCTTGATTCCTGATTGGTCAGAGCCAATTGTGATATTGTAGTATTTGCTAATTGCTAGGGTGATATTTTGTTCCCTTACACCACTTCAGTAAAGTTGAAAAAATCATAAATTACTCTACTTACAAAACCTACATTTTTAAAAACGATTATTTGTACTGAGGTGTCCGTAACCCTTTTACTTGTAGATATATGGACCTTGGTATATGTGTGGCAGTGAATATGTTGATGTTTTATTTACCCATGTTGCTTTAATTCCCACATATTGGCCACACACACACAATTTGCAGAACTTTCTACTGTTTTTATCTGGAATCCCCCTTGAATATTCTGTATTGCCCCTGCAGCTTCATTGTACATTACCTCCTGGGACAGTGGGCTGGAGTGGTTGTAAATTGTATGGGAAAGTAAGCAAGCTTCTTTCTAAAGTCAGCTTAGGTAAAACAGGTCTCATGAAATTTATAACATTCTTAGCATGGAAATTGTTCATTTAAAGCAGTTGTGTCTCTCTAGAATTTATCTATACAGTTACTGCAAAGAGGGTAGAATTATTGCTGTTGTTAAAGAAAATAACAGTCATCAGCTCAAAATTTTAAAAGTTGTGCAACCTCAAGAACTGCAATTGAAGCAGATTTGGAGAATTCTGCTATTTTGTTCTAACGAAAGTATGATAAAAGGTAAACATTGCTATTTTCATATTTGCATACTCCCATCAAAGAATTCTGGAAAATTAAAAAAATAAAAACTTGCTTGTCTGTTTGAAATTTCTGTAGCTGTATTTCAAATATTTTATTGGTTTATGAGGATCAGCAAATCTTACTTCAGTGTTCAGGCTATACCAGTTAACTGATTGCTTCACCTTCTGCCTGCCATTTACATAATGGAGGTGTACATGAAAGAAAGCTGTGTTTTATTCTTTTTTTTTTTTTCAAAGATCATTTTTTGTTGTATACAAGAATGAATTGATCATAAATATTGTTATGAAGAAACTTTACAAATTGATTACCAAATTCCAATTCATATTAATTGTTCTTATAGTATCATAATACTTAGCCATAGTCTACTGGTAGCAGCATTGAAGTATCTTCACTGACAATTTTCTCTTAGTCCGCCTGCAAAGTGCCATATATACCTGTTAAGCTTGCTGGTTGAAGTCTTCCTAATGCAGCTTCCAGTGATCGTGGGGCAACAATACTGACCTGCTCCTGAATTCAGAGCAAAGTTAACACTCTCCTATAGGCTCACAATATAATGAAAAAATATTGCTTATCATTCAGCTCACCCACACCTTGGAGCAAACTTGGATCAACCAGAGAAAGTAAAGTACATTGGTTTATTTTATGAGGATTGTACATCACATAGTAACTGAATTTAGAACTTTTTCAAAACTAATATAGGAATCTTCCATTGTATTTTAGCAAACTTTTCTGTGTCATTCTTCTAATATGAGAATTCTGGTGGACCTTAGCTTTGTGAACTTTTTCCCTTTTGTGACTTTCATCATATATAGTCATTATTTTTTGTGACTTGTATAAAAATTTTATGACTATTTCTATGTAACAGAGGCTTCTAAAATCCTCATTGTGATATCTGTCAGCTACAAAATGTATCCAGTAACCATTATCCAGTGTTAAAAGTTCTAGGGACTCTTTGCTGGGGTTGTACCTAAGCTACCAGCAAGTTAACTTTATACATCTGTTACTTATAATATTCTTACTCTTTATATATACTCTCTATATCTTAAAACAAAAAACTCCCTGAGTATTTGCAGTGTTTTAGTATGATCAGTATGAAAAACCAGGACATCTATAGGTTTGTTGTTTCAGTTTTGCAGAGTTCTTGATTGTAATGTTATATTCATGTTCATGATGGGTTGTTGGGCAATATGCAAAACCTGTATTAAATCTCCCTGGAATAAAGAATGGCCACCACACTAACAGAAATGATGAAGCTAACAGGAGGGTTAGTACATAGATAAGCATGGATTTTACTATAAAATCCTCACTGTTTGGTGACCATGGATTAGTCTAGTTTCTTATACTTCTTACCAAATGACAAATGAAATGTGTCATAAATGTGAGATGTCAAACACCACAATAACATGAATCTAGTGACAGGTGTAACGGCTTTCATGTGGGAGATGGAGGTGTTGCACTTGAAGAAAAATGTTTGTGTGCAACTTTTTAGCACTAATCCCACTTCCTCAGTCTGCTTCTATACAGGACCAAATATTACTTCTAAACCCCTTGAAGGCTTTACTCCAGCTTTTCTTAACCATTTTACCTCTGAGGAACCCTTTAGGTAATATTCAGGTCTTGGCAAACCTGTACTAAAATTACTTTTTGAGGGTTCTTGAGGGTAAAAGCCTCTTAGGTTGGTGGCCAGTGGAAAGAATGTCCCCCTACAGTAGTGGCTAGACTAAAATCTTTATAGACACCTAAAAACATCATGTAGTTGGCCCTACAACGTGGTGTTTGCCCCAAAACTTTGCAGACATTATGAAATATAAAGAACCCCAAGTAACTTCTAGAGCAGTAGTCGCCAACCTTTTCGGTCCTACGGACCACTAAAATCACTGGCTCCCGACTTGCGCATGGGCAGGGAGAAGGGTGTCACTCAAAGGGGCAACCCCCAGAGTGACGTCATCATGACATAAAATACCGCACCCTCTCCCATCGCAGATCTGAGCCTGGGGCACATCCCACCAAACCCCCTGAGCCTAGGAACTATACGGGGGACGTGGTTTGCGGCTCTGGCTGGTGCGTCCCCCCAGCGGGGTCCTGCTGCTGACCCCGCTCGGGGGTGCACCGACCAGAGCCGCTGACCCCCAGTTGGTGACCGCTGTTCTAGGGCAACCCTGGCGTTCCACACTACCATGTTTGAGAATGGCTGGTTTAGTCACTTAAACAAATATACTGATATTGAAACTCTTGCAGATTCCCTATAGGAAGAGACATTTGATGTCATGCAGCGACCAATAAAGTAACAATAGGATCCCCAGTGTGGTAGAACATTGAGTCATTAGAAATCCAAAAACATTGATTAGACCTAATCTGACAGATGATGAGAGATGATGACTTCTGCAACACATAGATAAATAACACAGAAATAACTGACACACAAACATTCCTTCATAAAATGATTTCTAAATAAATGTTATAACTTCTTCAACAACCAAGACTGCAAGAAATTTCTAGACATACACTAATGTGTGTTTGTAAGGAATAAAGAAGAATATAAGGAATTATACATATGAATAATATTGGTTCATCTGACTAAAGTAAGATAGTGTACCCGCTAAGGCAATTTTGTAACTTTATTACCATAGTTCAGACTTTTAGAAATATTTTTCAAATGTATTTAAGTCAAATATATGAGAAAATGTTTGGAAATGGGCAGCAGATAGATAAACAGAAGGATGAAAAATAGATAAACAGAATCATGGAAAAAAGAAAATGAATAAACAGAGGAATGGAAAATAGCAAATAGATGAGCAAAGGCATGGAAAATAAAAGACATTTCTGGGGATGGAAATAGATAATGGGTGACCAAATGAAAGAAAACAGAAAATTGTTGAAAAGAGAGATTAAAAAAAAAATGGATGGAGCAGAGGGGTTACAAACAGAAGATAGATCAGAGGAGTGAAAAACAAAGACAGAGATTAGAAGAGGGATAAAAAATAGAAAATAAAAGACAAAGAGAAAGGCATAGAGATGAAAAAAGGAAAATGAGAGTTGATGAAAGGGAATGAAAACAGAAGAGTAGAGATGAGCAAATGGATAGAAAATAAAAAACCAAGAGATGAGCAGCGGGACACAAAACAGAAAAGAGATGAGCAGAAGAATTGACAACAGAAGAGGGATGAGAAGAAATTTTGAAAATGGAACAAACAATTTAGAGAGAACACAAAAAGAACGACTCTTTACGGCAATAATTAAATGAAATCAATATATTTAAGGTTTGTACATTAACCAAAGTTCAACTACAAAAGGTATGTTCACCATAAATATTTCAAATAAATGTTTACAATGATCAATAAGCATATAATGCTCAGAGCCCGACACGTTTCACCATTTTGGCTTCTTCAGGGGACATCATATGGACTTATGTTGAAAAAAGATCATAGCAGTGTGAAGTTAGGTGTAAAGGTTCCAGGGTTGCAGTGGCTGACTGCATATAAGTAGCTGAAAGATTGTGATAATATTGTCCCAGAGGGATGCTTATTAATAGGCTGTCAGCAGTAATTATAATTATAGTTGTTAACTTCACATTGGAGGAGAGATTTATATTGTGCATGGGTAATAAAATGCAAACTTTTTGAAAGACAGTAAGCTCTTTGCAGGAATCCTGTTTCTTCGTCTCCTACATCCACAAGCCATCATACCTGGCCCGGCAGCCATAATTACTTGAGATTTTAACTAAATCAGGGACACTACCCTCTTCATCTGACATTATTGAAAATGGAAAACTGAACGATGAGCAGAGGGATAGAAAACAAAGGAAGGAGACATGGAAAACAGGAATCAGCAGAAGAGGAATAAAAGCTATGAAAGCAAAGTAAATGAATAAAGAAGACAGAGATAAGAGGAGAGATAGACAATTTGAGTTTTGAGCAGATTGATAAATAATTTGTAACTAGAGGAATGGAACACAGAAGACAAGGAGAACTCTTCTAGTAAGGTGTGCAATTTATTAATAAAAATTGATTGAATCTTGTATAAATCATGTATGCTAGGACCAGATATGGCTTCTATATTTCTTCTTTTGTGGAGCCCAATTGCTGCATCTTTTTCTTTTTAGATCCTAAATGTGTAACATAGAAGATGGAGCAGCTATATTTGGATGAATACGTTTATCAATGAATAATGCTTATTAGGAAAAAGGAAAGTTTACTGAAAATGTTTTTCTCAGTTTTAGGTAGCTCATAGCACTCACTAAAGCCTAAACAGACACTGACTAAGTCCCATTTCCAAAATCTTTCTTCTTAAGAATAAATACTTTTTTATGGATTTATTTGCAAAGGTCAGACAAGCATGACAGTCTGGCAACCACTATTGTAGGTGTTCAAAGCATTGGAGAGACGAATTGAAAGGAGCTCCCCTGCTAGGTATTGTAGCATCTTTATTACAACACTTAAAGTCGAATGCCATTCACATAATCCCATAGGGGGTCCAAACAAGTGTGTCAGGAATGTTTTTTGACCCAAGTAGCCTGAGGTTATCGTATTCTTAAGTATATTCATCAAACTGATCTTCATGATTGAAAAGACTGACCTTCCCCAGACCTTCAAGGTCTTCAACAGAACCTTCTGTTTTAAAAAGAAAAGCTATGAGGTTTAGGGATTCTGAGAGAGAAAACACCGCCTCGCCTTCTCCTCCTCAAAACACAACTAAAAGCCTAAATAGGTTTATTCTGCTAAGTATCTTTCTATGCCAAGTCACCTATCAGCCTGCTCTGTCCAGTGCCATTAGATATTTAGGGTAAGTCCTTCAAGCTACAGGCTGTAATGATACCATATAAAGCAGGAGTGTCAAACTCTGGCCCGCGGGCCAAATCTGGCCCGGAACGTCCTTTTTTTTTGGCCCCCCAAAAAATTCCTAATATGAATTGCAGCTGGCCCGCCACTAATGCAATCCCTAGTAATGGCGGGCCAGCTGCAATTCATATTAAGCTGCTGTTCTACAGACGCTACTACAATTTCCGGCATCACACCCATGCCTAGACCAGTGGCCTCTCTGCCTTTGCATGGCACCGCATTTTATTGACACAAGTGATGCCGGGAATTGTAGTAGCGGCATCACTTGTGTCTATTGAACAGCAGCCTATGTGTGGATCCCGCAGAGTTTATACTGACAGGTGAGCTTAATAATCAGGAATTATCATAGAGATATTGCTATATTATTTTTTTTTACTGTGCCATAAAATTCAATGTGAAACCAAATGAATGCAGCAATTATTTGATATCACATTGCATTCTCTGACAAGGTAAAACAATTAATCTCAATAAGAAAAAACAAGATCACATGAGAAGAGCATGCAGTAATATGCAGTTTTTCATAGAAGAAAATTGGTATTATTGTTAGCCTGTGCAAAAAGGTTACCATTGAAATTTAACTCAGAAGGCTACAAATACAAGCATACGATTTTTTCTTATATAAAATTGTAAAATAATGTTTATGCCTCTTTTTCTATTATAAGCTTGTTCCAGATTGAATGTTAAGCAAAACCTTTTTGTTTCCATATAAAAAAGTTTTATATCTAATAGGAAATGTTTTTCAATAAATTTCAGGTTTGACCTGACTTGGTCCAAGTTTTTGATCTTTGTCCCTCTGTGTATTTGAGTTTGACACTCCTGATATAAAAGAAAATAGGTATATCTGATATGTGACAAAATCCCAATTTTTTTAACATTAAGGAAAACAGCAAATAGAAAACCAGTGATTGGAGGGTTTTGCAGAGGTGGTTATTGCACATTTGTTTGTGCCAGATTATATATTGGCTGATATTGGGAGCTGTGTTGTCCATATCAAAAGATATATTTGGAATAATGAGAACGGCAGTGTTTGGTGTAAACCTTTTTACTTAACTAATTATAGTTCAATAGCAATGTGAAATTAACACTATTTCCTGATATACATAAAATAGTAGTTGATTAATACAGGTACATCCCAAAAAGTTTTTTACTTTTATTTTTTTTTTTTTTACATATTTAACAATATTTTTTATATTTTATTTATATATATTTATTATATTTATATATATTTTATATGAAAAATATTGTTCAAATTTTAACTTAAAACTTCAACAATATTTTTTTAAGTGTTATTTATATATATTTATTATTTCATATTTATATATTATATATATAAAATATTGTTGAATATTGTAGGTTAAAATCAGTGAAATTGCTTGCCTTTTTGTTCTTTTTGGTTTAAAAAAGTTTGGCATTGTGCATAACATTATTAATTTTGAAGAATCTGAAGAAGGGATCTAAGCCATCTAGAAAGTTTTTAATAATCACTTGAACTGCAAATATCTGAGTAAATAATAAATTGTTTTATCAAACCTAGTGCTAATATTGGAAAAGTTTTTATCCTTTTATACTACTTTTTCTACTAGAAAGTATTGATTTTGTAATGGCTATGGAATAGTAGCAGAACTAAGAATCCTGGTACATTTTGGTGGGTGGATCTTTTTAGCACTTTCTCTAGGAACATAGTAAAAACACAAACATTTGATATATCATATGAAAAATGGGACTTTAAAAATGGCGCCTAAAGTTCAATTTCACACATTTTAGAGGAAAACTCTGCGATGGAAACAGAACACATTTCCACTAATTAAGTGGAAAACAAAAGCTCTCCCCAAGGGGATACATTTGGGTGTGGAAGCTGGGGAAACACGGAGGAGGTATAGTATACAGAATGGCTATGGAAACAGTGAGAGCCATTCTGTTCCAGACAAATTCTGAGCAACACCATGCAAGCATGTATCATTGTGATTTTATGAAACAATGCTGTTCTACAATATTCAGTGCATTAAGCGACCCCTGTGATACATTAACATACTTTTCCTAATTTTCCATGAATCCATGACATTAGGATAATAATTGTAATTAAGTGTAACTCTGGGAAAAAAACTTTCTGCCCACCAGTAATAGTTTTATTACCAGTTGATCTTGCTTGTAGTTCCCATATATTTCCTAGCAGCAGTTAGGACAAGCCATTTAACAATACCAAGATTGCTTACTACTGTCAACCATTATTCATGCAGGTAAAACTTATACAAACTTAAGAACCTACAAGTATTATATTGCGTCAGTGTTCTGATGTTGTTTTTCTGGCAATAACACATTTTCCGTGTTGTCATCCTATGGAAAAATTACAGTACACCTTCCTTTTTCCCCTAATTCCAAACAGTGAGAGTAGTGGTTCAGTAGCCCTCACTAAATGCTGGGAACCATTCTAACTAATAAGAATGAATGGCAGGGGACATATTAAGTAACAGAGGACAAATTCAAGTGACTATTAAAGAGGGACTAAAGTTATGTTCAGACCGGCGGTAACATTGCAGCATAGTTACCTGTTCTTTATGGCTCTGAACCTCTTCCTAGGGTTTGACGCCACTTGAAGGTTCTTTTCCGTGACAGCCCGTAGAGAATGAATAGAGTTGGCACTGAGTGGTTTAGTGTTGCCCAGTTTAAAATGTGCAGCGGTGAGGGCAGTCGAGTGACTGGCGCGGTGCCAGCCTGCGGGAGCAGCAAGGAATAGCCTGTGTCTATCCACATGTGTGAACCAAAAGGCGGTGGTGAGAGGGTATATCCAGCCTTTCCTCTGTAATTTGAAAGTAGGAAATAGCAGGAAATAAAATTACAAAGTACATTCCAGCACTTTACTCACAACTTTCCATTCCTTTACATGTGCCGGTGCAATAAAATAACTTAATAATAGGGATGAGCTAGAATGCCTCTGACGTTCTTGCGAAAATTTCCACGAATTTCCGATGGGTCCACAAAATTTCTCCTAACTGATTTCACGGACGCATCAGAAGATCAAGGAATATCATTACAGGAGGAGTACCGCGGCTGCATCCATTAAAGCAGCCGTGGGAATCCTCCTGTGCGCAATCCCCGGGCACTAGAGGTTAAATGAGGACAAGCATTTAACCTCTAGTGCCCTGGGATTGCGCACAGGAGTATTCCCACTCTGCCTGTCAGTGTGAATCCTGCGGCTGTGCTCATCAATAAATGCAGTCGTAGGAATCATCACTGGATGATTTCCACGGCTGCATTCATTCATAATGAGAACAGCCGTGGTACTCCTGTAGAGAATCTCTATCCAAGAACACATACTGCAGGGCTGCAAGAGCAATCAGGGGAGCGGAGCTGGTCCCAAAAAATGAGATCTCGACCGATGAATTTACCCAGGCTGTTCTCGCTTACATGTTCGGTAAGCGAGTACGGCTCGATTCACTGCAAGATCGAATATTCAAATTTCGCTTGCTCATCCCTATCATAGTGCACAGTGAAATGCTCCTACCTGCTAACCTCTAAATGAGACGAATTAGCTGTGCAATGTGCTCATCATTGTTACATTGCACAGAAATGAGCTGGCAGAGATAATGGGGATGGATTCTTTCATATTATGCATACACCTTGTTTGTTATCTTTCACCTTTCTATTTATTAACAATGTAACTGATTATCTAACCTGATGTTTTTGTTAAATCCAAACAAAACCACACAATGTACATAATAGGTAATATCACATTGCAAAGACACGTTACATTTATATACATACTTACCTTGTGAATATATGTGAACTTTTCTATATGTATTGTGGAGTCCGGAACAAAGTAAAACTTTCATAAAAGACATAGTTTTCTGATGATTTGTTTTATATAGTGTTTCATTTCTAATTTTGTATACAGTAAACTACTTAGAAATGTGTAAATGTTATTTTACAAAAGTATTTTATTTATATATAATTATTTATATTTATATATAATTCAGAGGTGTCTGTTTAAATCCTATTAATCCCTGCATTGTATTCATATCTGATTAAGTATGTGGATATCATTATACTGTACTAGCACATCTTCTACTTTATACGCATTGTTATGTGATTAAGGAAATAATTTCTCCCGCCTGCAGCAGAGTGGTAACATTATTCTTCAAAGATGCTTTTCTCATGCCTAGACACGTTGAATTGATTAGCGTTTACGCATTGTTTTTTGTTGGTAATTTTTTTTTTTTGTTCTTTTTTTTAATGTACGATAGGTTTGTCTCTGTAACAGATCAGAAATTCAAACATGCAAACTTGGGGCATTGTAGAAAGAACCGCTTAAATTAGCGGGGTGCCACTTGTTTACCTTGTGAATTCTATATGCCTGTTCTGTGATCTCTTGAGTGTCCAACTAATTGTCTGGTGACATTAATATCAGTAGGGTTGCTTGTGTAAGTTGGATAAAGCAGTGGTCACCAACCTTTTAGGACACTAAATTTACCGGCTCTAGACCATGCATGCACGGGGAGCCGGGTGTCACTCAAAGGTGATGAAACTTCCCCCAAAGTGACGTCTTGATGCCAGGACCCGACCACTGTCTCATCACAGCCTCAAACCTGTCATTGGGTAGTGGGTTGTGTTCAGAGACAAAACTCGCCCACTTCCCTGAGCCTATGATCCGTACGGGGGACATGGTCCGCGGCTCTGACAGGTGCGCCCTCCCAAGCGGATCGTTATGCTGACTCGTGGCGCACCAACCAGAGCTGCAGATCACCGGTTGCTGACCACCGGGATAAATGATAATGTTTCACTTACAGTTTTGGTAATTCATTTTATTGAGTGCTTGTGTTGGATTGTCTATTTATAACAATCTTTATTATTGTCGTTGCCTATTTTATTCAGCACAATTATTTTACACAAATAACATGTGGCCCCCGAAGTCAGCGTGAAGCCATTATAATTTATCTGCATACTTGTTCAAGGTCAATGAAGAGATCGGAGCTGTAACATTCGTAGCCAACAATTGCAGAAGGAGAGGTCAGTAATGGTGCAAATATTGTACGTTCAGATACCTGAACTATGGTGGAGCAATATATTTCTTATGCACAAGATTGATATTCTGTTGGGTACATGAAGGTTTCAAGAGCAAACATCTTTTGACAAGACTGTATTTCTGTATTGCTTCATTATTTCAATACTGGATGTTGTTCTTTCAAAATATTTTTAGACTGGCTGGAGTCTTATGCAAGTGCAATATTCTCACATTTGCTACTTCCTTTTTAACTCGTTAGAAAGTAGTTTGGTTTTCAACACCACATTCCAGGAAATGTACTTTTATCATGCCACAAAGTATGCACTAGTGTGCCACAATGACTGCAAGTGGTGTGGTTAGCAAAAGTGGTGTTTAAATTGATACCAACCACTTACTATTTAAATCATTAAAATACTAAACCTAAAATTTGTGTGTATACACAAATAATAGGAAATCAGATACATATATTGTGCACAAACAAGTGACATATGTAGATAGACCACAAATATTGGAAGCTATAGAGATACATACTGATATGGCAAAAAAAAACCTAAGATAGGGTTTCTCCATAACCAATAGGAATATGTGTAAGGCATGCTGAAGTGGGAAAGCCCTACCCAGATGTTCCAAAACTTTGCCTAGTTTGTTCTAGATTTTGTGTGTTATATTTCATATACACATATACCCTCAGACATTCACATTGGAGAGGATCAGTAAAGCACATTCACTGTACAGTACTTCTAAGCAGGAGTCAGACTCTGTCTATGGAACAAGTCCCCTATGGTGCTCCTTGGAGCCTGTTGCCACTATCAGGAAAGTATCTCTAGATGGGGCATTATGTGTGGACATGGGATATTTTATATATTTTACCACTGAACACCAATATAGATTTAATCTTTCCACTAGGCATCTAAAAATAGGTTCCACCGATGTTAATATATTCTTACTAATGAATACCATCGTGGATGTCTCCTTGCACCTGAATGCAAATACAGATTTATACTTTTGATTAATCACCAGTGCAGATTTATTCTTGCCAAGGAAACATCAATACTAATTTAATTTTGCTATAAAATGCCAATGCAGATTTGTTCTTGCCACTGAACACCAACGCAGATTTATTTTTGCTACTGAGTGCCAAAGCTAGGTTATCCTTGCCATTAAATGCCAATTCATGTTTAGTCTAGATTTATTCTTGCCACTTAATACTAGTGCTAATTTATTATTGCAACACAACACGTGTGGTTTTATTATTGCAACTAAAAAGTTACCACTGAACACCAGCAAAATAGGATTGCCGTACTGCTTGCCAATAAAATAAACTAAAATTTCACATTGGCTTGGTCACCAGTGGATTGGGAAACAAGCGGCTTTGAATAGGTGGAGTTAAAACACGGGAGTTGTGTTTTTGGTAGTTGTGTTTTTGAGACATTTGACTGTTGGGTGAATGTAAATCTTGTGTTTTCCTCTGTTTTTCTGTCAGTTGTTTTTTCTTTCCTTTCGGCCCACTAATTAAGGAGAGTGGTTATAGGTTCACAGGTTATATACGTTCTAGGTAAACTCACCTTTGAGCTTGCTCACTAGTGGCTTTGGAAACAAGTGGCTCTGAATAAGTGGAGTTAGAAAACATAGGAGTTGAAAACTAAAGGAGTAAATCTTTAAAATAACTAGCAACTCTAAGTAAACCTTTATAACTCCCTGAAATGAATAAATATTGTAACTGGGAAAATGAGTGGTAGCAAGGTATGTATGCACAAATGGAGCAACAGCTTCTAGGTCATTCCGCTGTGACAAATGTGAGCAAGTCGCCTTTCTGGTATCTCGCATTAGAGATCTAGAGAAAAGCTTTGCAACACTGAAATCACTGGATCACCTTGAGAAGGGTCTCCTGTTCACTGAGCAGGTAGGTAATGGCTTAGATGTGGAGGATGGAGAGGTTAATCTGGATGAACATGTAGGGAGTTGGGTTACTGTAACCAGAGGGGCTCCTTGAATGGATAGACCAATCTACGACCTCAACTTTACCAACAGTCATGAACAAACATTAAATAATTATAGATGTAACCAATATCTTGTAAATCATTTCCTGTTTATAGGTCATAAGTAGGCCAGGTGAATAAGTACCAGTCATGGAAACATAATTACATACCATTTTGAGTAGGCTTACAGATACTGTGAGATATGAATAGTGGGGAAACGGGGGAGAGGTTGGCGGGTCCTGATGTATAGTAGATATGGTAGATGGATGGGGGGTGGATAACAATCTATCTTATAACCCTTCAGCCTAGTTGGGTAGTTTGGAGGTAGGACTGGAATGTCTGTATGGTTCGAAAATGTAGCCAGAAGGTCCATGTTGAGTAAAAATTGGGCATGCTATCTTTGGATTGGTGCATAAGTTCTTCCATCTCTGCTATCTTATCTATCCTTAAAAACCATTCTCTTACTGGTGATTTGTTGGGAGTTTGCCATTTTAATGGGATAACTAGTTTGGAGGCATTTAACACATTGAATAGAGGACTTTTTTTTATATTTGTTGGGTTGAGCTTCGCTGTGATGGTGGAGGATCTCTTCAGGGGTTAATAGAACTGACTCTCCTGTGATTACAGGGATTCGTTCCTTTACCCCCTTTCAAAATGGCTGAATGGAGGGGCAATTCCACCAGATATGTAGAAAAGAGCTCTCCACAGCACCACACTGCCAGCTTGTTTTATCACACCACCCGTATATCTTGTTAGGTGTTAGTGGAATTTTATACCAATGGGTATGAATTTTGAAGTTGTTTTCCTGAATATTTACATTCTGATATCCTTTGACTGTCAAGAAATTGCTATTCTCCCAGTCCTGGTCATAGAATGTGATATTCAAGTCTTTCTCCCATTTAGATTGTGTTTGTGACTGATTGTTTCCCGAGAGATCTACTTATGTCTTTAATTTAAGCTGTCAGAAAGTCAAAAATGTAATTGCATTTGGATTATTTACACATTTTTTAATTAAATTTTGAAAAAGTTAAAACCGCTGTCCAGTTATTTTGTGCTTTGAACCATTAGAGAAATTTCCTCTAACTTCTTCCCAAACTTCGTCCCAAAGATGAAACAGATAGTTAACAGGAGAAATCAATTTATAGGCAGTTGCTCCTGAACAGCTTCCCCCAGTTGAAGATTTCCCTTTACCTTTTGTTCTACAAGCAACTTAACCATTTTAGATTTGTCATCATTTTCTTTCTTAGTGCCAAGGATCTGCAGTACAAACAGAGTGACGAGTCAAAGCTAGCAATAAAAAATCTGAAGTCCAAAGCCGCATACACACGTGCAATTATAGTCGTTGGAAAGGATCTTTCATGATCCTTTCTAACGACTAAACAGTCAACAATACATGAACGAGGGATGTACATACAGCACGGTTCTGCTCTATGGAGTGGGGAGGGGGAGAACGACAAGGGGGAGAACAAGCGGCACCCTGTTGAGCGCTCACCCCCTTCGCTTCCATTAGGATCGTTCATCATCCATCATCCGTGGATCCGCCAGGACGGCCATTCAGAAGATGGACAATGGGTGCTGTACACACTCTAGATTCTCGGGCAAGAACCATTGGACATGTGTATGTAGCTTAATCCTTCCCTTCTTTATACAATACTAAAGAGAGTTTCTTTCTAGATACACACTTACAGATCAGGGGACACGATGCCATATGAAGTCTGTAAATAAACTTTTCCAGCCTTCAGATGATCACCATGATTGGCTATCTGAAGCCCTTGGAAAAGCTAGGCAGCCCAACATTTGTTATGTTAGCAATGGCAGCCTTTTAAGTGTAAGAGTTTGAAAGTTGGAAAAAAAGCAGATCCTAAGTAACACTATAAAGTAATTTATAATATACGTTACACCTGTTTTGTGTGGGTGAAAGTTTCCATGTAATTTTCAGCCTGTTCTAATAGCATAAAATTGTAATTGCAAGCTATTATAAATAGAAGTCGTTTTTCCAGCCTCAAGTTTGATGTTCTTCCCGCTATGCATAGGGTAACATAAGGCCTAGTCATTTTATATTATATCATTTTGCATTGCACTAAACGGGGGACATACTTCAAAATTCTTTAGATAAGGAGCATTCTTTTTTTAATTTATATTAAATGGCACTTTGTGTTCACAGATACAATGCAAACAGCCAGTGCAACCAGTTGTGTTTCTGTTTACTAAAATCATATTCAGTCAAAAGGAATAAACTACAACTAAATTCAAAAACATAAAAATAGTATTGTATATGGCAACGTAAAAATCTTTAAATGTGGTGGCTGCATTCATTTACATTTTGTAGGCTAAGATACTTTTCAACAAGCACAGAACATACACATTAAAACCATCGGAAGAGGAAATTAAAACAGGAGGATTCCCGGAGCTGCTTTCAGATCACACACTCTTCTCAATTATTGCAACCATGGCTGCAATCATTAATGAGCTCAGTATGCAATCCCCGGGGCACTAGAGGTTACTTAACCTCTGGTGCCCTGGGGATAGCACACTCTTCTCAATGAACGCAGCCACAGCTGCAATTATTGAGAAGATGCCGGGTAAAAGAGAACCTCCTATCATTGTAATATAAGTATCTCTTACAAATGATGCATTTGGTACAGATAACAAATGTATCATTTGTAAAAGATACTTATATTACAATGATAGGAGGTTCTCCTGTACTGGGCTTCTTCTCAATGATTGCAGCTGTGGCTGCGTTCATTGAGAAGAGTGTGCTATCCCCAGGGCACCAGAGGTTAAGTAACCTCTAGTGCCCCGGGGATTGCACACTGAGCTCATTAATGATTGCAGCCATGGCTGCATTCATTGAGAAGAATGTGCGATTCATGGGGCACTAGAGGTTAATTAACCTCTAGTGAGTGGAGATCACAGAGGATTTCCATGAAATCCCTCTGTTTGGCGAAAGCTCGACTTCTCAGAAGGCCGTTCTTGCTTACATTTTCGGTTAGCGAGAAAGGCCTGATTCGCAGCAAAATCGAACTTAATATTTTCCTCATCCCTAGTTGTCACTTCTTGTGAGCTAATCTGAAAGCACATTCAATGGTATCTTCTATAAGGGACATATTGATGGGCTTTGGGTTTGTGTAAATAAACACAAGGATTAAAGGTAAGGGTCATTTTTTTGTTTTCAGTATAGTTCTGCTTTAAGTGGGTTGCGCATTTTTTTAGAATGCAAACCCTGTTCATAGAGAACTATAGCCCCCTGACAGAGAACTAAAGCCCCTGAGTTTTTGGAGATGGCCTATAGTAGAGATTTGATTACCGATTATGCTTTAGTGAGTTGTTTATACGCTGACTAGTTCTTATTTGGTTATCTTATCTTATTTGATCAAAAAATGATATCGTTTTTCAATCAAGAGTCAGTATATTCTGTACCCCCTTAGGTATCCAGGATTAACATTTAGGTCTTTTTTTTTTCATTCTAAATTATAGTAAAATTGTAACTCCTTTATGTTGAATATTTTCTACTGGCTAGCACAAGTGGTATAGAGTTTATATGGTTTTTCTCCATGCCTGTATAATACATTGTAAAGTTATACAATTACTGCAACGTGCAATAACACAGTTTCACATATAGACTTTACCTGTATTGCACTGAACAGGTTTAGGGCTGGAGCCTCAAACTGTCACACAATAATCTCAATAATGTGATCCATCTTTGAAAAAAATATTAATCTACGTGACAGATTGGCTCTGAAGTACAACACAGGATTTGACATGCTTCCTTCTGCTTTCTCATGTCAAAGACATTTACAACTTCAGTGTTGGATTTCAGGCCAAATTTCATATATTCCAATCTGCAGGTCCACCCGACACCCTAGGACCAGGTCCATTTTATAATGAGCATTAGTTTATTTTTTATTATAATGCTGATTAACACCGGACATTCCAAGAGATAGCATTAATTTCACTGATAACTTCAAAATGATCTAACATTAGGTTACAGGCAGTATTATCATCTTACAATAACCTGACAAATGAAATAAACGCACTGAATTCTGAGTTGGATCGAATTACACGCTAACTTTATTATTGGTATATCATTACCATTAACTAGAAATACCACTAAATTTAATTTTTTACATTTTATATATCAGGGGTGTCAAACTCAAATACACAGAGGGCCGAAATTAAAAACTTAGACCAAGTTAGGGGCCAAACTTGAAAATTATTGAAAAAATTGAGGAAGTTTACTACTTCATCCATTACTAACAAAAACAAACCTCTCTACACACACTTTAGGGTTGAGAAGACTAATTTCTATCTATCTATGCAGGCTGTGTGTTGTTCATCCTCTCACATCACAAGTTTGTCTGACACTAAATATTACACTATGCAGTCTCTAATGGACTAAAACAAACACAATGTCCCTTGTAGTCAGGCACCATGTGATCATTGCCTAGGCTTTGTGTCACATGATGGCTGTACAGGAATAATGTCTATGTATTGCATGTATTGAAAATGATGATGTGAGGTGGTAACGCTGGTGAGCGGGACAGATGTAGGTAATTTTGGGAATTCTTTGGTGGGCCAAAAAAAAAAAAGCACATAGCGGGCCAGATTTGGCCCGCGGGCCAGAGTTTGACATCCCTGCTATATATTATATTTTTATATTGTCTCACTTAGCAAACTAGAAACTGAGCCACCATAGCTCAAGCTCCACTGATACCATTAACCTCTAAAATGTATTTTTCTAAAGGAAGAGACTCATATGAATAATTTTAGTCTATTACATAGCAGGGGAGAGCAAACTGCTTGACTTTTTTCCTTTAACTGTGCCTAGCAGTTCTTTTTCTCCTTTTTATTAGATTCCTTAGGACACAAGCTGGAACCGTTGAAGACACAAGGATACCTGTCATCCTGGTTGACCATTGTGAAATAAACTCCTACTATACAGTTAACTACCTAATATAATTGATAAAAGATGAGGGGAAGAGAGAGAAAGGGGGGCAGCAGCATCTGCAGTAGTTCTCCTGTAAACTGGCATTAACCCAATGCTGGGATGATTTCCATTTGCTTCGGCTCCACTTCCATTCTTGTGCCCCTAAAACAGTCCAAGATTCATACAAACACATTAAAGCAAATGTCTGGTGTGAGTTAACTTTTGCAGTATGTTTTACTAGAAGGAGGAAATTAGAGTATACGAAAGTCCCACAAATGTCTGCCATTGGGAGGAGGATATTGGCATAGCTCCGGAACTGGAGGTTCCACAAATTTGGGACATTGTGGCCACTGCAGCAATAATGCCTGTACATTGTGCATAGTGGCCCAATTGTGCATGAAATGTGACCCTAAAGCTACGTACACACTTCCAATTATTATCGTTGGTAAACGAACGACGAACGATCCTGCACGATATCTGCGAACGATCGTATAGCACCGATCCTGTACATACAGATAACGACACGATCGTTCGTAGATATTGTACACACAATAGATGCGATCGTTTGAACGATACAGGAAGTTACGTGCACCGCAGGAACGTTCGTTCATCACGCATGCTCAGACCATGGACGATCAATGAACGATCGTACACACGAACGATGGTCAACGATCGTCGTCCAATCCAATCCGCCGGTCAGGTCGTTCATTTCCAACGACTTTCCTCGTTCGTCGGCGTCGTTGGTTACTTTTTTTACGAACGATTTTTTGCCCAATCGATCGTTCGTCGTTCGTTCGTCGTTCATTTTGAACGATAAAAATTGGAAGTGTGTACGCAGCTTAACTTGTCCAGTAGAGTGACCCTCTACCATAACTGGTGGAGCTTGCCAAAAATAAGGAGATTTTGGATCAGTGTATACCAACTGGCTTACACTATAATGGGTCGTTACTTTCCTTATTGATTGGCAGGGGACCTACCTAACCTTAAATATCCCATTGTACTACCACCAGCTGAGATATCTCTTTATCATAGCTAAAACGGTCCTTGCAAAGGCATGATGTATGCTATACCTACAGTGATCCAAGTTAAACACAAAATGGCCTGGGTTTTATCTAATGAGAAAATGTGGGCAATACCGACGTACTGCACAAATGCCAAAGGATGTGGACCTCTTGGATAGACCATTACATGCCAAAGGAACTCTAGAGATCCTCTGCCTTAACCTCTAACAGGCATGTCCCACCCTGCACCCTTCCACTACCATTTTATCAGACTTCCATCCCCTCCCCCCATTGGCTATCTCTACTTCGTACACTTTTCATATCTTTTACATGCTCTCTTCTACCCTTCCTCATTATATAATACTGAGTTGCATAAATTAGGTCCTAATAATGGTTGTGCACAATACCATGTTCTTTGGGTGAAAACAGAACTGTCCAGATCCTGGGTGCTCCCTTATATAAGGAACACTTCACATTTCCTGAAAACAGATATTATACTGAAAGCATTTATATAGATCTGCTCAGTGCTTAGGGTTCTGGTTCCTCCTGAATGCAAGCTCTGTGAGGAGTTTTGATTAATGAGTGTAATTTATGTACTTCTTCCATTGTTTAACCTTTTGTAATGACCTTATTGTACTTGTATTCTAATATTTCTTTTATGAATATTAAAAATGAAAAATATCATCTATATTTTACTTTTCCTGCTATTAAAAATAGCTAACACATACGCTGCTTTACTGTATGCTTGTGTTATCATTAAAAATCAGTGCATATTTACCCCTATTTAATGTACAGCGCTCCGTAATATGTTGGTGTTATATAAATCCTGTTTATTATTAATAATCATAATACTAATAATAATTTACAAAATTCTGGGAAAATGTCTTATAGTTAGTATAGGATGGGATTATCACTATAGTATCTCATCGTCTCTCCAAAGGAATGCATTGTACAATGTGGAATTTCAGTATCATAAATATTATTTTTAAGAGAAATACAAAAAAAGAAATACAGCTACATGTTCCTTATGCTATAAGTACCTGAATCCGACCATCACCTAAACTATTCTGTTTTGCCAAAAGAAAAAAAAAATACATGTTATTAGGACTATAATCGATAACCACATGTACAGCATTGCGTAATATGTTGGCAGTTTATAAATACTGTGTAATAATAATAATAATAATAATAATAATAAATACTATTGTTTATTTCTGCAGGATTTTTTATTCAAGCCATGCCTTTAGTAATAATTGTTGCCAGCGTGTTATTGTCAACCAATCTTTTAAGCCCTGAAAAGGCCGGTGTGATAATTGGCGTTGTTTGCAGCACTGTGACAATTAAAGATTTAAATATAAACTAAATTGGCGCCATCATTGTCAGAAAGAAAGGATTAGTTCAACTTTAAGACAAATTTTAATCCCTTAAAAATAAAATTATTTAATAACTCATTCTGGTACAAAAAAAAATCAAGGTGCAAAGATACTTGGCCTTGGCATGTGCGTAATTACTTCATACTGGTATGTAAATAAGCTAAGGAAGTTTGTACAAACTTATTGGGAACCTTATTTCTCGGGATTTTTGATACGCCATAACATTTACTTGTTCTTGAAAAGTAAGGGACAATGAAAGCAGCACAGCACTGAAATGCATTGCATGGTCTGGAACTATTTTTAGATTGAAATCATTTTATTAAAAATCAGTTGTTCATTATTACTGCAATCAGAAGTATCAGGGTTTGCTCATCAAGTCTCAGCTGTCTGATAGAAGAAGTAAGTTAATATTATTGGAGGGACTGTGGAATGTACATGTAGCTATGGGAAGTGGGCACACAATGTACCGGAAATAACTGCGCAAGAAAAAGCAGCGACTGTGTGTGTCAGAGGCACGTGGACCTTGCAGTAATAAAAATAACTTAATTTTTGAGAAATCCTAACCTCAAAGCAGAAGTGAGATGCAGAAATTATCCTAAGGAAAGAGTTACTCTAGGACACTTCACGATATGGACAGCACAAAGGATGGGGATATACCACAGGATGAATGTGGCACGGTGGCAATGTGACGTAGACTGTGAAAGGGCAAAGACACAAAGCCTAAAGGAGAAACTTTAAGTTAGCCAGCTAAAGTTGCTTAAGCTAGCCAGGAGACTGTGCATTTGGTCCAAAGACTCTTCGTTTGGTCCAAAGACTCGTCCAAAGACCAACCCTGCGAGTGAAGACTGCATACTTTGGTTGCAATTTTTTGGTAAATAAATACGGACAGGAGCACAAAAGTGAAGCTGATGTGGAGTTACCTCATTGCCAGTCTGGCATTTCATGCTAACCCCCCCACAATATATATATATATGTATGTATGTATATGTGTATGTATGTATGTGTGTGTGTATGTATGTATGTATGTATGTGTGTGTATGCACGTATGTGTGTGTGTGTAAGTATGTATGTGTGTATGTATGAATGTATGTATGTGTGTGTGTAAGTATGTATGTGTGTATGTATATATGTATGAATGTATGTATGTATGTATGTGTATGTACGTATGTGTGTGTGTATGTGTAAATATGTATGTGTGTGTATGTACGTATGTATGTATGTGTGTATGTGTATGGGGGTATGTATGTGTGTATGTATGTACGTACATACGTATGTGTGTGTGTATGTACGTATGTATGTATGTGTCTGTGTATGTATGTGTGTGTATGTACGTATGTATGTGTGTGTATGTATGTATGTATGTATGTGTGTGTGTATGTATGTGTGTGTATGTATATATGTATGTATGTATATATATGTGTATGTATGAATGTATGTATGTATGTGTATGTACGTATGTATGTATGTGTGTGTGTATGTGTATGGGGGTATGCATGTGTGTATGTATGTACGTACATACGTATGTGTGTGTGTATGTATGTATGTATGTATGTGTCTGTGTATGTATGTGTGTGTGTATGTACGTATGTATGTGTTTGTGTAAGTACGTTTGTATGTGTGTGTATGTATGTATGTATGTGTGTGTGTGTATGTATGTGTGTGTATGTATATATGTATGTATGTATATATATGTGTATGTATGAATGTATGTATGTATGTGTGTGTATGTACGTATGTGTGTGTTAATATGTATGTGTGTGTATGTACGTATGTATGTGTGTGTGTATGTGTATAGGGGTATGTATGTGTGTGTGTATGTACGTATGTATGTATGTGTGTGTGTATATATGTGTGTGTATGTACATATGTATGTGTGTTTGTGTATGTACATATGTATGTGTGTGTATGTACGTATGTATGTGTGTGTATGTACGTATGTGTGTGTGTATGTACATATGTGTGTATGTATGTGTGTGTATGTACATATGAGTGTGTGTGTGTGTGTATGTATGTATGTATGTGTCTGTGTATGTATGTGTGTGTACGTATGTATGTGTGTGTATGTACGTGTGTGTGTGTATGTGCGTATGTATGTGTGTATGTATGGGGGTATGTTTGTGTATGTATGTATGTATGTATGTA
>NC_092865.1:70947835-70964744 GCF_032062135.1 Pyxicephalus adspersus | reverse complement strand
TGTGTGTGTGTGTGTGTGTGTGAACGTATGTATGTATGTGTGTGTATGTATGTGTGTGTATGTACATATGTATGTGTGTGTGTGTATGTATGTATGTATGTATGTGTATGTACGTATGTATGTATGTGTATTTACGTATGTATGTGTGTGTATATGTACGTATGTATGTGTGTGTGTATGTACGTATGTATTTATGTATGTATATGTATGTATGTGTGTATATATATATATATATAAATTATATGTACATCAAATGGCAATATTGTGTTTTAGGCACATTTAGGCAACAAGCCAAAAATATATTTTCAAACATAACACATACATTTGACATGGTGCATTCATTCTACAATCATGTATGTCCTGTGCAAAAAATTAGGTGCACCACTACTTTTACCATCTCTCCAAATCCTCTCCAAATGAAATCCGTATCAGGTGTTCCAGGTTAGGTGCCAACCAAAAGAAAATTTTCTGTATGCTGTCATCAAGCCAAGAAGGGATTTAAAAATATGTGTTGTAAGTAAAATAAAGCACAAGTAGTGTACATTTCAAACGACTACAAATTTACCTGGAACCAGCCAATCTGGCAAATTCAGGCCCAGCTTGAAAGCTCATTGTTAGATGCTAAAAAATAAAATCTCTAAGGACTCCAAAATGTTATTGTAGGATCTGCAAGTAATACCTGCAACAATTAGTGTCATTTATAAAAGATTGCAAAAATAAAAACTGCAATGAAAAAAGGGTATTAGGCAAACACATTTTTAATTTAAAAAGAATAAAACAAAACTACAGTTTGGCATTGAACATATAGGCAAAGACCCAACCATCTGGAACAAAGGGTTTGATTTATTAAATGGATCAGATCCATTCCAGGTTTGCTGGATCACTGATGAAAATGTATCCTCTTCAGCCTTGGGGAGCTTTAATAAATCAGGCCCAAAGATAGAGTTGTTTGTCCACATATTTGGTGCAACAGAAGTCAGGCCGTGTGCAGTGCAAATTACCTATAAATTCAGCAATAAATAAAATGCTTTGTGAGAATATAGGCCATCTGTCCAAACAGTAAAGCATAGATGGATCTTTTAGCAAAAAATTATTATTATCTTTACTATAGATAATTGAACTAAAAGATAATTATTGTACATTGTGACGTGCTCTTTAGTCAGTGGAGGAATAATACAGAAAATCTGCATAACATACAATCTCATACAGGTCTATAGAAAACAACAAATGACCTTTAATGTATTTTGTTTTGTTTTATTTTCAGCACTAAAATGTACAGTACGTGACTCTGCCACACAGAACAGCCCTGTTTAGCAGGGGAGGGGACCCGTTCACTTTCCGCTACGCTATTTTTTACTTATGGGTTGCCATCATATGACTTTAGTGTGAAAGGAGAAGCAGCGTGTAGTTGCGTTCATCCCTCTGCCACTGCTTTCTCTTCCTAACACGAAAACAAAAACATACCAAAATGGGTCTTTTCAAGCAGATATAGTCTGCCTAAAAAGGTTCCATCCAAACTTATCTGTTCTCCAAGGAATCACTGCTCCCTTAATGCATTATGAGAGACTCCAAATATGACTTGAGATAACACAACAATTTGGATTTGGTTTCATGTTTTTATGGTTTTTTACACTGTAAAATAAATTTTGCAATGTCATTTTAAAGAAACAACTTGTTGTGACTCTATCTGCCTAAAAAGTCCCACTTTGATATGTTTTCATGAATAGAGTTTGGGATGTGGCAAGAGTTGGAAGTTTATGGAAATTTGCTGGACATCTCATATTCTGTAGATACCCTTCCTAACAGCTTGACATCTTTTACTGCAACGGCTCCTTGTGCTGCATCTTCCTCTTGTGGAGTGTCGTTGTGCAAACCGCAAGAGGCTTATAAGACAAATTCAGTTTACACTGCTTGCATTAAAAAACACAATAATATAGTCAGCAATAAGTTATAATAGCACAGTGCATTAAATGGAAAAAGCATACAATCTCTTAAAATGCAACTAAACTAAAAACAAAAAAATGACACTGACTTTTAATCCCGAAGGTCCCCCGATGACGCTGGTCCTTCCCACGATCTGATCGTCGCCATTTTCAATCTTCTCTCTTCCATCACTCCGCAGGTGTGAGATCGGGGGATGTAGCTGCTGTGAAGGGGAAAAAAGGGAGCCAATCTCGCTGCGCATGCGTGAAATCAGCATCAATTTGCCCTAGGAGGAAGAATCCCCCTTCTACGCATACCCGAGATCAGTATTTAGTTTAGGTGCGCTTTAAGCTATGGAATCTTTGGGACTCTTGTAATCCATGAACCATGAAAACAATTAAAATAAGCCCAAGGTATGCTGAACTCTGCCAAGAAATTATTATATACAGTTTTTAATTTAAGGAAAGTTCACTTTGTGAGATAAACAAGCTCTAATCCTTTAGTAAATCGACCTCAGTGCTGATGAGAATAAATTCTACAAGATTGGATCCTAATGAAACACTGCTAAAATAGGTAATCAAAATATTAATGAAGTTATCCCTTTCTCTGCAAAAAATATCTGTGATTTTACACAATTGTAAAAATATTTTTTTCAATAAATTTTTAGTTTTTGAAGCTCTTTGCTGTCTTTTTTGTCTTCACAATGCAGTTCATTTCTTCTACTGGTTCTGATGTTATAAAGGACAGGAAAGTCAGGAAATGTTTCCACTGTGGGGTCACAGACCAGATTTATTATCCCAGAAGAATGTTTCTCAACCTTTTTGGTCTTCAGGAACCTTTGAAACTATTTTGAGATCTCAAAGACCCTTGGAATTTGTTGATAAATAGTTTATTTGCATATTTATTTAAATCACATACATGAATTACACAAAATTAAGACATTTGTTCTGTTAGATGCATTGGCAGCTTAGCTGAATTTGATCATGGTGTTTGGGAGACATGAGTCTTTTGGAAAAGTCATACCAAATATTCTTTGTATTTATTGAGAAGTGTCAAAACCACCGCTCAACAGGTATAACCCAATCATGACTCCTTGATAAAACATAAAAGGCCCTGCATTTTGCATACCATACCTAAGAATAAACAATTTACAAAAATAATATAAGCTGCAATTGCTATAAAGTGCAATTATTGTACTAAACTCAAATAATTCAGTGCTATTAGGATGGCATCAGTATTCTATGTGGTGCTCAGTGACAGAATCATTCAGAAGTTAAGCGTACCATAGGGAGGATTTATATTTACTGCAACTGTGAATCATACAGAACCCTATTTAATGTACAGCCCTGCGTAATATGTTGGCGCTATATAAATCCTGTTTATTAATAATAATAATAATAATATTATTAATAATAACCTCTGAGGACTTCTCCAAGAACCCCAAATTAAAAAACAAAATGTTGATGTGATGAGTCAATGGTCATACTGTTAGAGTGTTTTATACTGTTTAAAGAACATGAAGATCTGAGAGATCTAATATTCTAGAAACAGTAAACCCCGTAGGAGTCATACCCCCTTTTGGACGGCTGCCTGCAGCTCACCCACATACCACAACTAAAATACTCCATACGAGAAGACAACACTTTATCTTCCCCTGCTGAATCATTTACTTCTACTAAGACAGACAGAGATATCATAATCATTGTGCATATGAAAGTCCTGGAATAAACATTTCAAGCTTCTATCACACCGTTCACTCCATTCGGACATCTGGAAACACCAGCAGTCCATCCAAATTGATATCGGTCTCACTATCAAATAACTTACAAGTAGCAATTTGGTATCACAAGGCTCTTAATGCGGTAAAATGCCCCAGCAATAATACTCTCCCCTAAAAGTCTCCCCTTACCCCTGAGGAAGCCCGGTATGGGCGAAACGCGTCGGGTGGGACACCTTACCGCCATCGCTAACCTAGTATTATACTAAATTATATTGCTATTTTTTGCAAAACTAGTGGTTATTTGTTAGCCTAGGATTCATTTATATAGACACAGCTCTTAATCTTTTAAATTATGTTGTTGGAACAATAAAATGTTGTGTTTTTAATTTTAACTCTGGTTGCCCTGCGAAAGCCTGGCTTTCCCTCCCTCCTCTTCTTCTCTTTCTCCTACAGATACACGATAAACTCCATAAGAGTCATTCCAACCCATGTGCAGTAAGAACACACTAATGTTACATTTAGTTGTATGTATGTTGAGTGTGATTAAAACAAATGTGATTACGTGATTATCACAGTCCTTATTCAGTAAAAGCCATTACTCTTGAAATATGTACATGATGAAATTTGAAGTTTGGAAATAGAGAAAAGCAGTTTCACTTCACTAAATTTGTTTCCTTTCACTAGATCCTCTGGGTTCTTACATTTAGTGATCAAGGAATATGCAGCCATTACATACGTCCTTAACTTTGTAACTGAACTTCCTTCTTTTCTAAACTAATACCTATCTAATCTTAGACCTTTGTCCAAGAACAACTCATAATAATCAGGATGAGTCTTGCCTGAATATAACAGGGTGATTTACTAAAAAGAATGGAGACCATGTACCAAAGAATCTGCAATTTGTAGGATGGAACTGTGTTCACTTAAATCAACCAAATGTAAGCATTATTGATATTTAAAATAATTTGAGTCTGTTTAGCTGCTTTGAGAACAAAAAAAATCTTACTAATAAATAATCTCACCAGTAACCCAAAAAAAAAGCCTTTTATAGACTAGTAAAATATTATTAACCTCCCTAGCAGTAACCCAGAGTGTGACTTGGGGTAGAAAAAAGTTGCCGATAGCGGTAACCCCCAAGTCACACTCGGGGTAGGTAAACCTATGGGAAGGTTAGTAAATACAGTGCTTACCTATTCCGCCGGCGTCCCGCATAGTCAGTCGCCGCAATCTCCGTCTTCTTACTTCTTCCTCCGGCACCTTCTGCACACGATGAGTCACCGGGGAGTTCCCGGTGACGTTGGTGCATGTGTGCGTTGCCGGCGGGGCAGAAAATTCAAAATCCATTTGTGATGGATTCAATACAAAAAAAGTGTATGAATGCAATACATTGGATTTATATGTGTAGAAGCAGTAGATTGTTTTCAAGAACATTTATTTTACAGTATAATAAAATAGTAGGAGTATAATATTCATTTTTTTACATTTAAAAATAAATATATATATATATATATATATATATATATTTTTTTTTTTAAATTAGATTTAAATTATTATTTTTACATGATTTTGTGTTTCAAACTTTATTATACTCATACTATTATATTATACTGTAAAATAAATTTTCATGAAAAATAATGTGCCGCTTTTAGACATATAAAACCGGAAAGAAATGAACCGCTAGGGAGGTTAAAAGAAATAAAGTTGTTATCCGTATTTTAGATTGTTGAAAACCTTTTATATATAAAAGCCTAGATTTACCTGTGTGCTTTGTTAAAGAAGACATTTTAATGTTTTTATATCTCTGTTAATGACATTCGTTTGATGCTTTTCTAATATTAAAATCAATCTCCTTCTGAAGGTGTACAACATGGGGAGTTGTAATGGTTTGGTTTTTACAGAGGCTGCAAACGCAGGCAGAGTAAAGGATAAGGTTATCAAAGACTTCCTTAGGAAGGAAAGCTTCCTGCACATGAAATACATAAATGAGATTGACAGGGAGTATCAGATTTTCTCCTTGGTATGAATTAGTACAGACAGCAGTGTTATGGAGTTGTAACTTTATAGACCAGGTACTATATTCAACCTGGCAATTGTAGAAAATTGCTTTAGAAATAAAAAGAAGACGGTGACATGTAGTGGCCCAAATTAGTTGACAAGAGGGGGTATTTATCTTTTTAAAATTAATACTGTTCAGATATAGGGAAGGACAATTAAAATATATTGACACTGTAATGTAATAAAATATTATAATTTTATTTAGGGCTATTCTACACAAAAATGTCATATTGTAAAATGTTACAGATTGGGAGGTATGTTTCATTTGGAAATAGGTGAAAATTATTAAAATGGGGTAAATAGGTTTAATGTACATTTTTGCCAATGTAACTGGTAATGTTATGTGCCATATTGGTAAATGGAAAGAAGTTCTAGGGACGTGTGTGGAAAAAGTAGGTCGGTCATTTTCGGGAAAGAAAATCTTCCTCCACACTGGTAATTAGAGGAACCAAAAATGTTCTGACATCAATAACCAAAGATAGGACAAAATATCTTAGCATAAGTACTAAATGGCAGAAACAAAAATCTTTAGTGCCAATGGTTAGTATGAGGAACACAATGGCTATATTGTCTGTCAAAGGAAAATGTCATGTAAGTGGTCAGTATGGCGAAGAAACGACTCGGTGAAGAGGACTAAAGAGGAGTAATGTATCAGATTTTTCAGTGATCATTAGAGAATAAAAATGCCCTGGCATTAGCAGTCAGTGAGGAAAAAAGCCTAACAATCCATGCGAAAAACAGTAAAACAGGATCAGTAGGATGAAGAAATTATGAAAAAGAATGAATAAAAACTCTGCAATAACAGCAGTCAGTAGGAGGTAAAAATAGATTTTTTTGGAATCTGGAAGGCGCTGAAAGGCTATGCAGGGCACTAGGACCCCCTCTTGGAAGTTTAGGGACTCTGCAAGTGGCTGAGGGATGGGGGTGCACCCTTGGGAGAGAGGGTGTGGCTTCTGTTGGCATTTTAGGAGGGTGCTATGGGCCTCTATGAGTGGAGGAGGGCAGGTTTGGAGTCACTATGAGGGGCTAGGGATTCTACACTGTGGGGGGCTAAGAGGCTCTGTGGGAGGCACAGTGGGGTAGTTAGATCCTGCGGTTGATATGGGGTATTTGGAGGAAAAAGGGGGGTAGGAAGTGTTTTGCAGAGTTGGGGGCACAGTACATTGCACTGTGGGCTGTGGAGCAAGATGTTGAAGACATTGTAGGCATATAGAGTGGGAGCACCTGCAGGGGGCAGTGTTTAAAAGAGACTGTTGCCCCCTCTATCCGCTTACTTTTCAGAAATGCTATCTGCACTGGTGTCCCGTAGGAAGTGAAACTTCCATTTCATTCTCAGCTCTCATATATACTAGGTTACGAAGGAGAACAGGCCTTTAAAGACAGAGTTCTATAGCTGCTACGCATTAGGGGAGGTATTAATATACAAACCTGTTCATGATGTCGGATGAAGCAGTTCCCGGGACAATAACTGTGTAGGGATTTGAAGGCAAAGCACAGGAGATGAATTTGATTCTAAGGTGAAATGGAAGCCAATGTAGAGATCTGCAAAGAGATTCAGCGGAAGAGGAGTGGTAGAAGATGGATGAAGCATTATCTTAACCTTATTTGTGGTAATTCACCTTCTATGCATGTATTTCAGAAAATGCTGTAAGACTGTTCTCAAAGCAGGTTACCAAGTGTTGACACATGTGGATCATACCTACAGAATGTATTAAAATAGCTACTCATGGTTTCATGGTGTGACAAGCGAGACAATTTAGAGACAGGGACAATGGGCCTGATTTAATAAAGCTCTCCAAGGCTAGAGAGGAGACACTTTTATCAGTGAACCTGGGTGATCCAGCAAACCTGGAATGGATTTTCTACAAAGTCATTTAGTAAATCAGGCCCAGTGTTTCAATAACAGCATTCATGGTAGAAATATCAATATTTCACCATTCAGATCTGCAGATTTTAAAATATTGAAAATTACTTTGAAATGTATAATAACATGTTAATGTGTATTAGATTTTAACTAAGTGGTTTCATATACTTTACACACATTACACAGAATATTATCACTAACCAGTGAATTTCCTGTTTCACATGGGTTACCTTTTTAAATATATTTCAGCAGGCTTTCACAAAAAAAGTTCACTTTTCATGAAACATTCCTGTTACTTCCTTTACTTGTAAATAAAATATTTTAATTATGAATAGCTTCCTTTTTGAATTCCAGATAACATTACAATGGAAGGGCATTTTCTGCATTCCTCTGCTCACTTTATTTATCCACCTAATGTACATATTACAAAGTCCTTGCTTTTTGCTCAATCTTACAGTTCATTGCTTTTTTCATAAAATTCAGGTTTGGTGCCCATGAAAAAGTGTTAAATAGGTGTTTTGACCAATCATCATCCATCCAGACTAAATATATCAGTTCTGGATAAACTTTTGTGCATAAATAAACCTGGGCTATTCACAATATTCTCATTATGTCCTGCAATATTCCCATTTGTTCAAAGGCCTTACACAATGATCGAGTAACCTGCCCATGCTACTGTGTAATGGTCCAAAACCATAAAAGCAACAGTACCTTCCAAAGGCTCAACAAACACATGGAAGAGGTTGTGGCCAGGAATACCAGACATTGGAAATGAATAGAGTTTTGGTAAAATTAGCTTGGAGTAAGTTTGGCTAATATAAAATAATGCATATAAACACCAAAAAGGAACATAGGTGTGCAATCATTAGGGGACTAATGCAACAAGGAAATGTTTAAGTCATTGTATTTATCTCTGAAATAAACCTGAAAGTAACTGGTTAATGTAAGGGTTCTACATTAATGGCCAATATTGGTGCACGTACCCTAGTAAAGAGAGCAACAACATCTAGAAGGATGTAATTACCACTCAGGTTGGGACCTGCCAATGAGGAAGAGTCTACATTAAAGTTCGTATGTGTTAAAAAACCTTAATTTGGTAGGACCAAATTCAATGTTTTAAGTCAGGATGAGGAAATTAGACTGATATGCCTGGTACAGCCTATTTCCAAATTAAAAGGTTGAAATATATAGATTGATGAGGTTTGAAGCTGACCTTTGATCCTAAATACAAAATATTCAATCTTTCAATATTGCAAAAATTCATGTGCAGGCCTTGTTGGCTGCATAGCTAAGGTAAGGGTATAAGTTTCACTGTATAATTAAATAGGATTTTAATATTGTAATACATTTTAGGCAGGATTTTTTTTTTGTAAAAAGCTGTCGGATAAGCGCGGCTCCGTGCGCGAGCTTTTTCCGTTGCTGAATAGCGCGACCGCGTACGATTCCGGATCGCTAATACGAATGCGCGACCGATAATCCGATTCTGCTTGATGAATCAGGGGCATAGTGTTCCAAAGGCCGGAGCACTTACCTCTGAGCCACCGTGCTGCCCATATCACACGAGTTCCTAATGATACATTGGTTCAAGTCAATCCTAACATACCAACGCGTTTAACAACACTTACTTCTTCAGGGGATGTAGGTAGTCAGATATCAAATGACTTATTTACTAACAGGAAAACTGTTACCCCTTTAGCCACAATGTAGGTATGAATCATGACTACACTGATTATAAAGAATTCATAAAACTGGATAGAATAAACTCCCACCAATAGAAGGGGACATTGATGAAAGATTACTGCAATATGAAACTAAATTTATCACATTATTTAATGCTACAAATCATCTAGGACTAAACAATGTCATCACCTTCAAACGTTTTCTATACTTATTTCCTGTTATGAGCAACCAATGAGAATTGTGTAGAATGTAATATTTATTGACTTGTATATTGATGGGTTCTATGAATTTATTAACCAGCTATCATCCATAACTCCATCTTCATTCCCTCTTTCCTCTCATACTTCATATCCATTGTAAAAAGTCAAATCTATATCCTTGCATTGATATACATATTATGTCACCTGTTTCTGATAGAACGCCAGGATTCAATGTACAAACACTAGAATAAAAGCCAGTATTTTTATAATAAATCCCTTTCCAGTATGGCAGTTGGTCTATAGGAAAATGGCCAACAAGGTCAGGAAGGTACTGGAAGCCCCCATAGGAAACTAGAATAGAATATTATAAAGAACTCCAGGAAAGAAAATTTTCAAAATAGGGCAGTTCAGCCTAACCAGTCTTTTAAATGTCAAAATATACAGAACATTACTTCTGAACGCCAAAACACAGACTTGCTTTGCATCTAGTGCCAGGGTGATAGATCAGCTTATGAGTAAGCAGCAAGGCCAAACCTAATGCCAAACTGGTGCTGTTGGGTCAAGTTACCAGCCTTGGTAAAAAAGAAGCCAATTAATTTGTTAATTAATTTCAATAAAATTAATAACATTTGAATGTTTTGGTGCAAAAGTTTAATGTAGATTTTATTGCCAATGTTTGGGAATATTCTTTTCAGAGAGAATATAACAAAGAAGGTAGTGTAACTGCCTTTTTAGTTTTTTGATCATGATGTTGTAAAAACTCCAAGGGTTTTATTTCTGGCTAAGCCCTTAATAACCCATAAAATCACAAGTAGAATTGTGAAGACTCTATAATCCTCCTAAACTTGTCAGAAGCCTTAGGGTCCATAAAGTTCTTTCCTACTTTGGGATTAGCAAAACTGGATGTGTAAAGCCTATTCTAGGAAATTCTGAAACACCACCTATACCTATTGAGTTTACCCATTTTATTCCTAATTTGAGGAATAAAAGATGCATTTGGCAGCCTCTCTTTAAAAAATTGGACTGATTGTTTAGCTCATCAAGTCATAATCTAGAAGATGCAATGCCACATCCCAATTGATTAGATCAATATTCTTATTTGTGCAGAACGATGGGACTTTTTAGGCATAAAGTAAAATTAAACAATAAATATTTTAATGGTAGATCATATTTTTAACCAAGATAAAATATTGCATAATTGCCTATACATCATAAACAATGTTACAATATACATCACAAGGTCTTGAACATGAATCTTTTTACAACATTTGGTCTCTTAGTAGTTCTATTTTACATCGACACATCTATTTCTTGCTGAGGATCTGATTTCACAACTGGGAAAAAGTAATCCATTGCTTTTGGCTTATCAATGTTATTTACAGTAGTCTCTAGATTTTGATTCAACCTGAAGAAGCGAGTTAACAGTCGCGAAACGCGTTGATGTAAAATAGAACTACTAAGAGACCAAATGTTATAAAGAGATTCATGTTCAAGACCTTGAAAAAGAACTTGTGATGTATATTGTAACATTGTTCACGATGTATTGGGAATTGTGCAATCTTTTATCTTGGTTTTAAAAATGATCTACCATTAAAATATTTATTGTTTAATTTTACTTTATGCCTAAAAAGTCCCATCTTTCTGCACAAATATGAACATTGATCTAGCTCATCAAGTCCCTTGATTAGAATTACACATTCTTTTTTTTTAAAACATGCAAGTGTTTTTATTAATTGATCAGTGTACTTTTTTTCATGGAAAGAAGCCTTGTCAACATTTCAAAAGAGAATGAATATCCAGGTGTTTTTACCAGTAATGTGTATATATACTGTTTTTCAGTAACATAAAATTGACATAGGATTAAAACAAGTCATTGTATATGCTATAGTATGGGGACCACAGAAGGACATGTTGTCAAATTGTGTAGGTATGACATCACTGTGTTCATGTTTGGGCCATAGCCATAAACTCTAAATATAAGTCATTAACAGTCCAGTTATGGAGTAACACTGGAGAAATTCTCACAGTAGTAGAGACCTTAAACTCTTCAATCTTTTATTGATACATTGTATCCAACTTACCCTTTTAGTGAGAAAATGGACCTCTTAAGATCACAATAATCCAATAATAAAAAAAAATAAAATTCCTGTAAAAACATTATACAGGTTAAGCAAATTTTGTTTGATTTTTTATTTTTTAAAATAATATTTTATTATTTTTTCCTAATCCGTCCAAGCCACATATTAGCCATATTCATTGCAAAAACCCAATCAATTCCTTCATCTCCTTCATCTTCATCTTCATCAAGCAGCTTTACATCACAAACAAAAGTGGATCAAGGCAACATATCAATTATACGTACAGTGGCTTGAAAAAGTATTGAAACCCCCTTCAGTTTTTCTATTGTGTTTTGTTGCAGTCTAATGCAATTTGTTATTTTAATTCCATGTTTTCTCATTATTTTTTCCCCATAATGACAACATGTAAACAGAATTTTAGACAATTTTTAGAATTTATTAGGCAACAAAAACTAGAATATCACATTTACATTAATATTCAGATCCTTTACTTGATACTTAGTAGAAGCACCTTGGGCAGCAATTATAACCCGGAGTCTTTCTGTGTGCAACAACAAGCTATCCACACCTGGATTGGAGGAATTTCTGCCGTTCTTCGCAGGTTGGATAGGGGCCATCGGTGGACAGCAATTTTCAGAACACAAAAATATATAAATAATGATTGTGGAACCTTGAATTGTGTGGGATGGAGGCAAATTTAAATAAGTTGTCCTTTATGTTGTCCTTTGACAACTTTAAAAAAGTTGTCCTTTGAAGGCACTGCAGAAAAGAAGAATACCAATTGGTGCAGGGATTTAATTTTTTTACTTGGAAAATTAAAGATGGGTGGTGGGATGAGGCATCTGTTTTTTGGAAGCAAATATTTCACCACACCAATTTTAGGATTATTTTTTATTACAAGTGTTACACACTGGTCCCAATGTATTTACAGATATTAAATTATTTTAATGTTATTCTATACCCTAACCACGACTCTTCAGTGTGTAGTGTAAGCTGACTTTGCCAACATACATTACTCATAAGCGAAAACGTGTTGTTTGTCCATACTTGGCAAAGCAATAGGTCTATTTTCACCTCCACTAGCTACACATACTCGCCTGTACTTTGCACAAAGCACATGATCACCTCACAGTTGCTAAGTTAGTTTTGATGACAGCGGCAACTTTGGAGAATGTGTAAAACAAATAATTCTGAAAAAAATCAGAACAATGAACCAAGGTCAGCATGTGTTGTGCATTCCTTTCCTTTATTTATATAACTATTTTCAATATTGTTTACTTTTGGACGCACCACAAAACCTATTGCAAAAGCTTAGTGCCAAAATATTTCACTCCGACTTCTGGTAGCCTGGGAATGTCCCATTCCAAAAGATATTCGATGTACTTTATCTATAAAACTGGCATACTCTAAAACATTCCCTGGTGGGATCAATTATTGCAAATAAAAAACACTTCGACCTGGAAGATTCCCACAAGGGGATGTCTGATTTCCAGTTTTTTAAATAGAGCTCCTAATGTCCACAGTAAATTCTTACTATCATGTACGTATTTGATGTTAATGAAAATTTTCATTGGCTTTAGTGAATACGCTATGACACTAATTTAAAAAGGGACATAAGTTTGTTGCCCTAGGCAGGCAATTGGGCTTTGTAAATGCTGCCTATAATTTTATAGCAAGCTAATGAACATGGAGGCAGATAAAAGATGAGAAGCATTCCAGTGACCATTGTATTATGTGCAGCCTTAGGCCACTAACCTACATTCCTTAGGAGGAATAGTAAAAATACAATCTACTGTATGTACAGCCCCATGCATGCTGGGACCTGTGGTTCTTCCTAGCCTCACCTTTTTTCTGTCTCTGTTAATGAAGATAAATAGCGGGATAAGGTTCCACCCATGATATTTTTGCCCAAGGCTCATTAGTTTATTAGAATAGCCCTCCCTGCAAGCATGGCTGTAAACAAAAGGGTTGTCACAGGACCCTGGAGATGAAGGGTGAGCTCCCTGCACAGCTTTTTTCCTGATAATGTGAGATTTGCTCCAGACACAATAATTCAATCACTCCGGTCCAATACTCTTTGTATTGTAATGTGTTGGCAACCTTCCTAAATAAATAGGCTGCCTTACTGTGACACAAATCCATGACAACACGCTTACGTTAATATATTGCCTGGCCCAAAAATAGTCCTCAAACTTATGTTGTGATCTGCAGTTTCCAGCTGACTACCTATATACATATTGAATTAATCAATGAATGACCAGCTTTTTCCATCAGTTAAAAATCCAGATCTTTAGCCACAAACATATATTAAATCTCCCTACAGAATTGGTAACATTTCTCAAGCAAACCTTTAGCTTTGACTGGCAGCGGGACTTGGGTATCCATCTTAGGTAGCCTAAGATGGATACCCAAGTCCCGTGCAATAATTGTTGTTGCAAAACAAATGATTGACAACCGATCAGCGATTATGCACGATTATTTTGAACAATCGTATAGTGCAATCGATTGTTCAAATATAACCCACCGATAATGTACACACACTAGTACATACATCGTTCGAACGATGCAGGTAGTGGAGTGTACTAGAGAAAATGTAATACAGAACAATCCACGATTACTGAACGACCATACACACAATAGATTGCGAACGTTCGTCACCCAATTAGATCCGCCGAGACGGTCGTTCGCTTTTAGCAACTTTTCCCATTCGTCAGCGTCGTTGTGCCGATAAGTCGTCAATCGTTCATTTCCAACGACAATTGTACATCGCTTACTCCAAACTACAACAATTACAAGCCATTTTTAAAAAAGATCTTTGCTGATCTCAACAGATGGTCAGAGGCGTTAAGAAATGCCTCGTAGCAATTTTGTAGGCACCACCAATTTCACTCTTTTGTGTTATCTAGATTGTCCCCAAGTTGCCCTCCTTATACGCTGACCCCCTTTTGAACAGTCGTGTAAATCTATCAAGCGTTCTAAAGGACAAATATCTCTAATCTATACAGCACTCTCCTCTCAAAATATATTTGCTTATATGAAAACTAGGAGAGGGATCTTGGGGAAGTTTGGGATGTAGAGATATGGCACAAGACTATTTAATTATAACTGCTTGATTTACACAATTACAGAAATATCTATACCAAACACTCCCGGATATGCTCTGTTCATCATGATATGTTCACCATTGTTACCTACAACAAACAGTTATCTAATTATATTTTATTAGCAGCTTGGATTGCAGTAGTAAAAGCCTGGAAATCCACTAACATTAGTATGGTCGCTCTGTACACAAAGCTCAATTGGAATATTATTAATGATAAGATTACATGTATCATGAAGGATTCTTTGGATATCATATTGTGATTCTGGACTCTCTCCTGTATAGAAGCGGGACTTTTTGTTTGTTCCCTTCCCTTATCCAATTCTTCTAATTTCCCTTTATTTGTAAACCTCTTTCATAGTTTTCCCCCTTTATAGCCTTTGGCTGACTTGTTTAACTGTTTCAATGTTAATTTGATACTCATAATGTAAGTGCATTTCATGTGTTCTACTTTTACCCTTTTCTTAACATTTGAATATAAAGATTGAAATATAAAATGACAATGCCAGGGTACACCAGGCTTACAAAGAGTAGTTCTGGGAGAATTTTCACATATAGAGTGGCCATCACCAGATCCTAACCATTGAGAAGCTTTGGGATGTGCTGGAGAAAACTTTACACAGTGGTCTGACTCTCCCATCATTACTACAAGATTTTGACAAAACATTAATCTAAACCATTATAGAAATGAATGTTGTGACATTGCATAAGTCAGCGATACCATGATAAATGAGTGTAATCAAAGCTAAAGACATACCAATTAGATGCTGCGACTGTTTTGGCCAGGCAGTGTATCTTATTGTGTCAGGATCCGAACCCAGGGATGCTTCGGTGTCTGGCTCCAGCTGTCTACTGCACCACTTAAGGGTTTGCCTTTTGCTCCCTGTTGGATTCATTGGATAAAAATACCTTGATACCAAGTACCTTGAACTCCAGACCTCCCCCATGAACTTCCTATTTAAGCCATTTCTCTGAACTTCCTGTTGCCAGATTATTGTGCTTTGCCAATATCTTGTTCTACTGCTATTGAAACATTGTGCTCTCCAAACTGCTACCTGTGTACCGACCCTTGGCAACTGATTAACGACTACTCTTCCTCGCATTCCGTCTCCAACACCATTGGCTACCGACTTTTGGCTGGTTCTTTGACTACGTTTGTGTTGGCTCCATCTCTGCTACCGCTGCTTTTGCAAAGTTCCTGGACTTCTTCCACCTGTTTCTGCTTGCTGTTTCGGCTACTGGACTCCGAGCCTAACCCTAGAACCATTACATAATAGTTCCTAACAGTGTGAGAAAACTTACGAGCTACAATGGACTTCTTTTAACTTGAGTGAACTGTTTTTTTTTTCTTTCCTGGCAGTGTGTCGACTTTGTAGCAGAGTTTAAAATACTTTATATTTTGTATGGTTGTACAGTATGTAAAATGACAAAAAAGGAATCCTCTATTCATTGTATACAATTATGCAATCCCATCATATTAATAGTAAACACGGGTCTTCAGACATCATAAAAATCAAATCTGTCATTTACATATAATAGTACATAGTAGGTTAGTTACACAATGTTACACAATGTTACACAATTCTTTCTGGCCTCTAATAAAAGAATATAAATATTCTTGGCTTGCCAAGATAAGTCTATTTAAAAGCTTCAAATTTCATTTTTTTTGCAACAGCGGATGTTTATTAGAACAAAAGTACTTTTTTACACTTTTATTACCAGCACTCGTGTTGCTATCAAGACTTTGTATGTCCAGTAATGGATTAGTAAAGTACTAATTGATCCAAATAGAAAGTTGTATCACATTGTTGCTGTTGTTGGTGCCCCATTGACCAGACCTGGAGACATTTGGACAATAGAGATGGAAATTAATGTATAGAATGTGCATACTTGAGTCATTTATCACTGTACATTTTAGAATCTTCTGCTAAACTAGGGATTAAAGGTCTTCCTTCAGACAATGGCCTGAAAACTTTTATTAAATACGTATTGTTTAGTTTCCTCTTACTTACTGGACAGCTATCAGACTTGTTCTAACCCCCAAACGGGAACCTTTGTCACTCAGATCCCCTTCTGTTTCCTGTTATGTGGCTGCAGTTCATAGTGTCCCCTCATCTCTATAGTAACTTGCATCCTTGACTGTCTGTGACTTAAACTAGAAAAGGGGACAAAGGGCGAGAAGCTTAGAATTTTTCCGCGCTGACTCATACAGCTTCTGTTTTGTTTTTCAGTGGTAGATAAAATTCTTCTGGACATCGAAATTTCAGGAAGCTGCAGTTAGTAAACACA
>NC_092865.1:70900737-70947351 GCF_032062135.1 Pyxicephalus adspersus | reverse complement strand
ATCTGCTAAACCCATTGCATGTTAAGAAAGAACAAACTTCTAGTTTAGGTTGCCACTACCCATTACTTTCTTTAGCAATGGAGGTAATATTACGGTTTTGCCAGTCAACTGATTGGCTTCCTCTGTTTTAATGAAACATACCCTAGCATTTAAAGCCACCTAATCAAATTACAACAGATGTTATCTTAACATCTCGGGAACAATTCTCACTTTTAGCCATGTAACTTAAAAATGTACACCTGTCCTAAATTTTGTAACCATAGTAATCTGCTAATATTGTTAGGATAGAAAATTTTCAAACTACTATGTCCTTAAACAACCAGCATCTGCTTGATGATTTAATAAAGGTGATTAGAATAACTATAATAATGTGGCTATTAGTGCTGGGTTGAGTTCACATCACTCCTGTAATCTTTAGAATCCATTTGCATGAGTAGGGAAACAAATTTAGCATTACAGAATAAGTGTAATTGCATTCATAGTTTAGTAATTTAGATAAAAAATGAATGTCCGTATTATTATTATTATTATTATTACACAATATTTAGTAATAGTATATAATGTTAATTCTGGTGACTGGATTTGCATTCAGTGGGAAACATTTATTGTACAAATTGAAATGTGTCAATGTACAATTCTATTATATCATTGGTAGCTAAGCCCCATTTCAGACTTTCAGTTGACTATAGCTTCGTACTTCAGACAAATGTGCTTCCAACCGCTCCCATTTACATGAAGCTGTGGATCTTGGAACCCACTTGTGCGTGCGTTTTGTACAAGGTTGTGTTGTGCTTACTCACTATGGGTTGTGGTAGGGTTGCAGCACAGCTCCTGGAAGAGATTTGTTGCTTCTAGCTGTGCAGTTGTTTTACAATTTCTTCTCTGCAACCACACACACAAGGGCAATCTGTGCAAATACGTTAACCTGCAGTACACATGGCCCCTTCTGGGTGCATAACAGCAGCTTGCTATGACTTCAGGAGCAACTTGATGTAAAATTTGAAATGGCTTCAAGCAGCAGGGTTTAATTACATTAGTTGCATTAATGTGACAAAGCATTTAGTAAACATCGGAAACAGTTCTAGCTACATGTAGTCTTTTATTGTACAACCTTTGAAACCGGTTGTAAGATTTATCAAGTTTGCGGAAAGTGCTCACTTTTTCTTTAAATATGGGATAATATAATTTGCATCCACAAATAATAATTTGCTCCAGCTTTCCTTTCCAGTTCCTGTCATTGTGCAGCAGGGATAGTCTGGGGTAGCCATGGACAGCTGTCAACATCCACCTGTTGGATTGCTATATCCAGCTGGATAGGGTTTCTGTCACTGTGTTCAACTAATCCAACCTGCAGATGTTGACAGCTATCCTCAACTTTCCTAGGTGCCCCATTAGGGCAGAGCTCCATCATTGTGCAGTAAGTATATCTGGTGCTGGATGGATCTCATGTTTGGACATCACTGTACTCTGCAAAGGTAATTATTAGTAATAAAACATTTATTTTTCTATTCTGTTGTCTAGTTATTTTAAGGGATATTCCAACCTTTCACAACGCACTTGCTGTCCCTATTCCCTATCTTTAATGGTCCCAAGTCTATTTAAGGATATGGTATTAATATTAGAGGGGGCCCCATAATTTTTTTTTCATTCTGGAAACTTTCCAAAAATGTTTAAAAGCCCTGCATCTAAAACACTTTTTAAACATTTGCAAGCAGGACCAATTCAAGTCTATTAAGCAGTAGGGGCAGCAAACTGCTCCTGGGACGCTTCATGTAATATCCAAAGAAGAAGGCACGGCAATACTGCCACCTTCTGCATCATGCAACTTATTCAGTCTAATGTTAACTATTTTTTCCATTTGGTTTTGAACAGTAAAATCACTCAAATCTATGGATGCAAAATTCAATATTCTCAATTTAGCCGTAGTCATTCATCTCAGGATAAGCGAAGCACTCTCAAAGTGTACACATTTCAGTTCTACCAATGGGCTCTTTTTGCAAGTCCAGATGCTTCCAGTGCCTGCATCCTGGCAAAAGGCTATTGTCAAACTTTTACAATCTGAACATCTTCAGCACTTTAGGCTAGTCTGCACATACTGTAACTCCTATCACCCCCAGTTGGCTTATACTTGGCAGAATTTCTGCGTTCGTGAATTCATTCCAGCTATAGCCGAACATCTACCTGTACAATGGAAGCTTTTCATATATGAGCCAAGGGGAATAGTTTAAATTATTCTGGCAGCTGTTGTGAGGAATGTTTAGCCAGAACATTTTCTTGTGTTTCTGATTTTTGTGTTCTTTCTTCGTTTTTGTTGGTTAAAATGTGTCCTGAATTATGTGTATAATTCCAGTTCCACACTTCATTAGTACTGTTAAATATGAATATTGTCCAAATAAATATGGATATTATATAACCCAATCCATGCACATACATATTCAATAAATGAAGATTCATGCACAAATAATAGCTAGTCACTCAAACTGTTTAATTGAGGAACAGGTTGAAATATAGAATACACAGTAATATTGTTTGATATCAATATATGAACTTAAATCAACAATATCCACAGTACATAAAAGGTTGTTAGTAGGTAAACCCCTGTAGTAATCTAAAATCAATTACAATACAGCAAAACAACATAACAATAACAGACACATATAAAATAAAATAGGAATGCATTCAGGAATATAGTATAGCTACCTGTTAAGATATTAATGGGTACCCCAGGAGCCTGATTCCCTAAGAACAGAACTTCATTCTCTCAGCTCCCATTTTATACCAGTAATTCCCATTAGGTCTCATTGGGGATCTTAGATTGGTTACTGAGTGTGATCTGTAAGAGCACTTTTGGTTGGTGCACCCCTTCCCCAGACTGGGATATGTAAACTTCAGGAGTTTAATAGACCAACCTTCTAATTTGATATGGGAAGCTGGAGCAGAATTGTCTGACAGTTGATGTGGGAAACAAGGTGGGGTTATCCAATTTAGGTGTCAACAAAAGGTCCAACGAGAATCTTGCGTGTGTACAGAGCTCGTCGGCGAAAGATCATAATGCATGTTATCGGGAGGGTGCGCAGTGGGGTACCGCTCTGTCATTCTTCCCCTTCCTTCTCCATAGAGCAGAATGACACTGGATGTACAGGACTCATTCATGCATCGTGTTGATATTTGTTGTTAAAAAGGATCGTGAAAGATCCTTTCCTACTACAATTTTTGCACGTGTGCACGTAGCCAAAGAGAAACTGATCACAGTGATTAAACACCAACATTCCTACCCATGCTTTCATGTATTGTTTAATGGTATTTAATAGAAAACCTAACTATTGGTATATGACCAATATTGGTATATGACCACTAAGGGAATATAAAGTACCATATATACCTATATATCTATTTACCTACAGACAATCCTTGTCCTGCAACAGTACAAAGTGTTGCCTTATAATACCCAATGTTTTACCCAACAGGAAATTACCCAAACTGGCACTGGAGAACTATGACTGCGCTAAGAAAATATGACTGTAATACTATAGATCTGCATAAATATGGAAACCATTACCCATTTATGTTATGCATTTAGCAAAAATAAACAAAAACATAAACAAAAAAAAACAACTTTTTACATGCAGCTGATTTAGTATTAGTGTCTTTCATCTTGTGTACAGCAGCACTCCTGGAGGAAGACTGAACTGGATAACTAATCAGGTATCAGGTATATCTAATCATACTAATCAGGTATGCTCTATGTATGTGAATTGAGAATGAACCTGCTCACAGATAGAAAGAGCAAGGTGAATATGAAGGGTGAACTGCTGCTACTTCACAGATTGGAGGATGGAAAAGTGACCTAACTATACTGTTTAAATGCAGAAAAAGCTGGGCCTCCCAGCACTAAATGTATATATTTATATAAAAAGCTGAGCTGCAGGGTACCTGGCAAACTCAGCTTCCCCTGCACTTGCACACATAAACTTTTGCAATGCGTCATCCCAGCCCTGGCTGATCAAAATGGCCCAAGATCATCTACAGGAAGAAAAGAAGAGTAGAAAGAAAAAAGATGGCAGCACCCTCTAAAGGTAACGGGGACAGGTGAGTTTTGCAGGTTTAGTTTTAGCTTTAAGCATTTTGTCATTTAGATAAACATATTTGGCAGATTTGGAAAGAATCTGACAGCAGGATGGCAAATATCAGACTAGAATAAAGTTTTTTAAAACTAAAAAGCCAGAAGTTAAATAAAACCATACTTCACAGAGTGGTGCATATCTAGTTGTAAAACCTTTGAACTCTCCCTGGGGTAACTAAGTATATAACAATCTGTGCGAGATGGAAACTACAACAAAGTATCCAAAGGGTAGCTGATATTATAAGTTTGATAACCACAAAAGAAACATTTTACAGTGGAAAACATGATGTTTTTAGCCAGAATACAAATGACACAAGAGTCACCTGTATCTGTTGGCAAGCTTCCAGCTATGGGGGCTGCAGATGCATGAAAAATGTTCACAGTAGAGATTCAAACATATGCTGCACCCTATAACATTCTTTAAATAATTTGGAAAAAAAAGAGTAATTCTGTTCTGGTTTAGTTTTAGCTTTAAGCATTTTGTCATTTAGATAAACATATTTGGCAGATTTGGAAAGAATCTGACAGCAGGATGGCAAATATCAGACTAGAATAAAGTTTTTTAAAACTAAAAAGCCAGAAGTTAAATAAAACCATACTTCACAGAGTGGTGCATATCTAGTTGTAAAACCTTTGAACTCTCCCTGGGGTAACTAAGTATATAACAATCTGTGCGAGATGGAAACTACAACAAAGTATCCAAAGGGTAGCTGATATTATAAGTTTGATAACCACAAAAGAAACATTTTACAGTGGAAAACATGATGTTTTTAGCCAGAATACAAATGACACAAGAGTCACCTGTATCTGTTGGCAAGCTTCCAGCTATGGGGGCTGCAGATGCATGAAAAATGTTCACAGTAGAGATTCAAACATATGCTGCACCCTATAACATTCTTTAAATAATTTGGAAAAAAAAGAGTAATTCTGTTCTATGAAAAAGTTTTCTAAGATTAATTGCAAGCAAAGGTCTATTGTTGTAGGGAATAAGATTGTCACCTAGCAACAATTAGTGGGAGATATTAGGCCTTCACATGAGGCCTACCTGCACACGGATATTCCGAGACATAATAGATTTTGCAGATGTGCGCCTACCTACTGTGACGTAAGAGAAGAATATAAGATCAACCAAACAAATCAGAAAAGATTTATTCTTTAGAAAAGTATTAAACAGGTATAAATTTAGACTGCCAAAATGATAAAAAATAGAAGTTAATTCTGAAAGTATTTTGCACAGATGTCACTCTTTTGTAAACAAAGATTTGAATGATAAAATGATATAAATTTTATCACGCTAATGAGACTTGAGAAGTTGTTTTCGGAATACAAAATATACAGTTTTCTTCGAAACAATACCTAATGATCCTTTCATGAAGGTCCTGGTTCAGGGACTGTTTATGGGGCGACAATTATCCTGCAGAGTCTTTTCATTGAGGGGTAGGGGCTGTCCATTTTTTAGAATTTGGATTCTGAACCAGAAATAGAAAATGAGTAATTGATTCAAACTCTTTTAATTTTTTTTATACAAATCATTGGTTTCAGTATATGAATAATGTAGGACATTTAAGGCAGCACGGTGGCTCAGTGGTTAGCCCTCTGGCCTTTGCAGTGCTGGGTCCCAGGTTTGAATCTCGGCCAGGATATCTGCATGGAGTGTAAGGAACTTACCTGTCCAGCAAGCCCGCGGTGTTCTTGGAGATCACAGCCAGGAAGGGAGATGGCGCTGCAGCAGGCAACGTGGCCGAGGCTGCTGCCCTGCTCGCAGCACGTCTGTCTCTGCCGGCAGGGGGATCCGTTATGGCCGAACAGTAATAGTGGCTCGGGGGCATCCCTATAGACGTGAACAGAAATGTTCTTGTTCTCATCACTCCTGCAGAAGTGCAAAGTAGGGCACGTCCCAGGGGTGATGTGGGAAGAGGTGCGCGCGCTACCACGCCTGCCTCTTGTAGCCCCCTGGGGTTGAGGCACTTGTCTGCCTCGCCGCGTGGCGGGACATAGTTAGTTTGAATTTCTCAGTGATCCGCAAGGTCATTGGGCACTCTGGCCATTTAAGGAGAACCTGTCCTGAACACCATTGCCCCCTATAAGCCTCTATGTGTACAGTGTACTTGGGTGCCTTCTCTGTGTTGGTTCATATTAACCTGTTGTACCATTACCAATAGCGACCCGGTCTGATACCTGATTCTGCCTGAACTCCGCCTGCCCTGACCTTGGATTGTTTCTGACTACTCTTGCCTTCTGCCTGACCTGACCTTGGATTGTTCCTGACCTGCCTTTGCCTTATCCATATGTAGTACACTTATCGGACTGATCTTCTGTGAATGACCTTTGCCTTGTTTTATGATGACACAATAAAGCTTGATAAAAGGATCCTTGGAGTTGGCTGTGGTTTGTGTGCCCAGGAGCATTACATGGAGTTTGCAGGATCCCCCTGTGTTTGCTGGGTTTCCTCCAGGTACTCCGGTTTCCTCCCACATCCCAAAAACATGCAGTTAGGTTAATTGGCTTCCCCTCGAATTGGCCTTAGCCTGTGCTAATGACATATGACGATGGTAGGGACATTAGACGGTGAGCCCCTTTAAGGAACAGCTAGTGATATGACTATGGTTTTTGTACAGCGCTGCTTAATAAGTTGGCAGGTTTGAATCTTGGTAAGAGTATCTCCATTGAGTGTAAGGAACTTTCTTTTCCAGCGAGCCCGCGGCGTCCTTGGGGATCATAGCCGGCGAGGGAGATGGCGCTGCAGGACCGTCTAATGTCCCTACCATCGTCATATGTCATTAGCACAGTCTAAGGCAAATTTGAGGGGAAGCCAATTAAGTTGGCGGATAATAATAATAATAATTTCTAATTGTATGTTAAGTTCACCAAGTCCTGCCTAAATAACATATAAACGATAATCTCTGTGTCCTAATGATAAAGTTTTTGAGAAGTATGAAAATTTCTATAGAGCATAAGCTTTGGGTTAGTTTCTCTGCAGAAGGGAAAAAGGCATAGCATAACAATGTATTTTTCAGATTTGCTCAATTTTGGTTAAATTAAAGTATGAAACACATAAGGCAACAGCATATTGCATTAGGTAAATTGTATTAATTTGATAAAGACTGCTCTTTGTGTTTCTTACATTTATTTCAAGGGTTGGCCTGATCATTTTTTGTGGGTAGGTTTAGGATCCCGTTCTCTCCCTTTCTTTTCATCTATGTTGACAACAGGTTACAATAGCCTAACCTTCAGACATGGGATGTGTGCAAGCTTCTTTGCTGACATCTCTTCCAACTTAAAGATATTTTTCTTTTTTAAACATATACTGATTATAATTTTTGCATACCATACAGAGTTCTTGCAAATGGTTCATTTGTATGAGCTTTGGCCAAAGAAATGTTACAGTATTTAAATCCTGCTCGATACATTCTAGTGGATATAGTGCAAAGGGCTGCTATGGTGAGATCCACAATAAATAAAGAAATGTATCATTTTGAACTAGAGTTACCTACAGCAGAATGTATATTTTTTTCCATTCAATTTTATTTTTTGCTTACTGGAATATATGCAGATAACACATTTTTAGAAAGCAGCCATGAGAGGAAGTGTATTGTGAAATATACATTTTTGTCATATCCAGTGGAAAATGTAATGATAAGATCTCTGTCTTCTTAACAGCTATTTAGTCTTGCCTTGAAAATGCTACAAATTACACTAAACTGCCCCACTACATCTTTTTTTTCATTACTCACACACTTTTTTAAAGCCCAGCACTTGCTTTTTGTTTAGTTGGATAGGGTAGAGAATGGTTACAACCTTTGTCAACATTTTATTGGTCTCTGTGCCCCTGTTCCGGAGTTGTTCTTTACCTTCCATCTGTGATAGGTGTCAGAGAAGTAAATATTGGAAAAACTCTGACATTTCAGTCTTATTGACAGGTATCAAATCAGAGACACATGTAGCAATAAGCATTGGGGGCAATACTTAATTGTGTTGTTGCAAATGTACAAATATGGCTACAAATACGGCCAGGTTCACATCCGAGTAGTGCTTCACTGCACCCATTACAACCTTACCACACAATAAAACTTGTCACAAACATTATGCCTATGAATGGTAAGCCAGTGTACCCTGCTGGCCAACCTGCAGTGTATCACCCCACAATGCAGAGTAGATGTATTATCATAAATTGTAGAGTGGATGCAGTGCAGGCACAAATTCTAACCAAAAAAGGCATATAGTTGACAATCAAAAATCCAGCCATCGATATTCCGGTTCCTTCAGTTTCCCGGCATGAATTTCAGATCGCATTTTCAATCCAGGGACTGTAGTATACTGTTTGGCCACTGATGTTTTGATGGCGCTGTTCTGCAGAAACAGCTGTTAGGTTTTGCTTGCTACACTAAATACACGCTGAGAAGTCCCTACTGCCTGCTCCCTGGAACTGTGCCAGATGTCCGCGGGTGCTGCGAGAGGAAGGCTGGCTGTGTGTGGAGGTAAGTATAACCTTCAAAAATCTGGAATTTCCAAAAATCCAGCACACCTCTGGTCCGGAGATTGCCAGATTTTTGAATGACAACTGTATTATTTTTTTAAGGCAGCCCATTCACTCTAAAGCAGGGGTGAGCAAACTCTGGCCTTCAGGCCAGATACAGCCTAGCCTGTAGTTCGTTCTGGCCTAACGCCCCCTGGCCGATCCGGCCTAATGATCGGCCAGGGGGCGTTAGGACCTACCGGAGCCGGAGCAGCTGAAGCTGCCCCCTTGCTGTTGCTCCCCTATTTCCGAGGCCGGTGTTGATACTTCTGCTGCTGCAGTAAATAGGGAAGGCTCCCTGAAGGTAAATCCCTCTCCTCTGCAATGCATACGGAGGAGAGAGATTTCACTTTAGGGGGCGTTCCCTGGTGGTGGGCGGAGCCATAATGGCAGGTCTGGCCTAGTGTGCTCCCGCACACCCCATAAATGGCCTAGTGGCCATAAAACTTTGCCGACCCCTGCTCTAAAGTATAGCTATACCCAAAGTTTTTTGTTTTTTTTGATAGAATTGAAAAAGAATAGAATCCCTATTTATGCTTATCTGAAGCTACATTAAGGAAGATTTTCTCACATTCTGTTCTTGGGACAACCTTTTACCAGAAAATCTGCAACAGTGAATCAGATAATACAAACTAATTGTTGGGGGTGCTGACAGAGGTTCTAGCAAAAAAGAAAAACTTACATTTCTCATATGTTGCTGTGTTTTCCCTATTTTCTGAACTGGCACAAATATTTTTTTTATCAGTTAAAGGTGAAACTGTTCTTTCAGTTCTAATCCTTCCCCCATTCTAACGCTTAAAAAAGTTTTGGGTATAGATACACTTTAAGTTCTATGAAGATAGAGATAACCTTTCTAAATCAAAACTAATAAAAAATATTAACTGAAGTTTATAGCCAAAGTTTTTTAAAAACACATATACATCTTACAAGCAGTGAAACATTATTTACCTATCTTTTTAATCAGTGAAAAGACTGTAAATCTGTGTTACGGCGGTGGGTCTAATTGTTTATACAGCTATCCATTTGCAGTATTGGATAGAGTAAATTCTGAGATATTTATGAGATGAAAATGTTAGTGCCTGGGGATAGACTCGATCTCCATTTCTTGTACACAATATTTAGCCGCTTCACAGCCACAGGGTGTTGGAAGTGCGGGTCTCCATTTCTGCAGTTTTTTATGGGAATTCACTGTTTAGGATTAGTGAGCACACATGTTACTACAAAAAAGGTTTAATGTAACAATTTAATCTTTTCCACCTAGTGATATCCATCAATGCAATTGCCGATTATCCTTGTAATTTATCTCTGAAGCTGAAAATTGACAATTTGTAATATGAGCTCCTTTTATACCCCACCCTTTTCTGAGATTATTTTAACTAATGCATTTGAAAGAAGCAAAGGCTACTGATAAGAGTCAAACTGATAAAAAAAATGCAAAGTGCTTTTTCTTGTCTAAAAAATGGTTTTCTTCACAATCCATTAAACATACCTGTTTAAAATAAGCCCAAAAAGGACTACACCTTTACCAACCGCATTCTTATCCCCTGGGTGATACTATCCAGAATGACAGAAAATGTACTTTTGTATACACTTCCAAAGAGGAAGCAGCCAGCCATTTACCCTATTTTTGCAAGGTTGGAATGAGGTAAGCCAGCTTGACTATGCATGCGGGGTTATGGATGGTGCAGTGCATTGTGGGTAAGGAATGAAGGTACACTGGTACATATAATACCAGATGTTGACTATAAAACATATTTTTATGCAAACATTTCTCAACAGCTAATAAATCACAGAAACACTTTTTTCCTTTAGGAGCAAGAAAGCGCAAACCCTGAAGGAACTACTGAAGAAAAAAGAACATATGTATTTTATTGAATGTGTGCCCGAGGAAGGTTCATTTTTTTGTTGAAACATGTTCCATGAAATGTGTGCACTACTTGAAGGTAATGTTATGCACAGAGCATGCCAACATTTTGAGCCAGGTATAACCAGTGAAATGAGTGGGCGGAAATCTCATTAAAAGTATTTTTTTGAATCTTGGTGGGACAGAGCACAGCAGGTCATTGTAAGGCATGAAAACATAACTTAGTGACAGAGCTCTCTACACTTTTTTTGTGTTGCCTAATAGGTACAAGAAAAGAAATGTGCAAATAATCTGCTTCCCTACCAGATTATATAGAGAAGAGTGATAAATCACACGGTACACACACACAATACACCCATCATAACTGTTGGAAGTGACTAAAATTGATATGACTATCACTTAACTAAACATATCCCATATAAAAAAAACGTATAAGACATAGTTGGTCCAGAGGAAGGCCAAAAACCCCCTGGTACAATTTGCTTCAACAGGGGGAAATAATTCCTTCCTGATTCCACGAGACAATCAGATGTTCCCTGGATCAACAGTCACTGTTATCTTTACTTTAAATCCTTAATCCCCAGTTATATTCTGGGCTTCTAGAAATCATCCGGCTTTTTCCTCAATCAATCTATGGAAGTTGCTGAAACTACTTCCCGAGGGAGCTGATTCCACATTTTCACAGACCTTACAGTGAAGAATCCCTTCCTTATCCGGAGCTTAAACTTCTTTTCCTCCAGACACAAAGAGCGCCCTCTTGTTCTTTGTAATGGCCACAAAGTGAATAATTGGGAAGAGAGTTCTCTATATGGACAATTTAAATATTTTTACAGGGTGATCATATCCCCCCTTATACGTCTCTTCTCAAGGGAGAATAGATTCAGTTCAGCTAATCTCTCCTCATAGCTGAGCTCCTCCATTCCTTTTATTAGTTTAGTTGCCTTCTCTGCACTCTCTCCAATTCCACAATGTCCTTTTTGTCACCTGGTGCCCAAAACTGGACTGCATATTCCAGATGTTTTTTTTGCCTTCCTCTGGACTATGTCCATAGGAAAATGGGGGGTCCTAAGTAGCAGTTAGCAAGCATAGTCAGAAGAGTAACATCTTCTGTTGGAAGGCAACCCAAACCAAGCATGTAATCATGTAGTGGCATTCTCAATGAGGGGGAACTTAAGGTCAGGAACCCAAGAAACACAGAAATTGGAGAAGAATGCACTTCTATTCTTGGTGTGACCACAGCTACACAGTGCACCTGTCTGACAAGAGAACCTGTCTACAGAAACTATTTTTGTAAATAGTATGTTTGTGATCTGTACCTGTTGCTCATGAAGATGTCGTATTAGTACTTTACAAGAATTCCAGTAAAGAGTTTTGTTACATCCAGACAATTAAGTGTGTCTGGTGTGTACAGCTGCATTGTAATGTGAGAACTGAGGCAATGAGACCTTGAGTGTGAGATGTTGGCAGAAAATGGTTAGGTGTGGAGCAGCGATGTAACTGTGGTCAAACCAAGAATAGAAGAAGTGCTTTCCATCCCCTGAGCTATGAGGCTGTAAATTCAGTGCCGATGGCTACTAAAGGAGAAATGGTATCCTTTGTGAGCATGGAGTTCGGTAAATGCTGATTTGTTCATGTAAGATATTGTTCTAATATTCTATTTTCTTGCTAGGTCATATAATTTACTGTTACTGATTGATTTAATTTGATATTGGTGATATCATTTGCTGTTGCTGGTTAACTGAATTTACCGTTGCTGGATGATATCATTTTCTGTTGCAGTATGATGTGATTGCTATTTTTACATGACAAATATTCTGCTGCAGTAAACAAGCAGAATTTTATGTAAGCTATATAGGCATTGTATGTGTGTGTCAATGTACTTCTGCATCTTACAGTAACTTTATATCGATTTGGAATTTCAGCAAAATATATATATCACATAAAACATTACCAGTGATGTCCTAAAAACTTAACAGGTTCTTTGGAAAATTTTACTACATTTGGGTTGTGTGGGTATTGGCAGATTATTTAAAATCCTATTATCATCCCAAGATGACAAGAAAGTGCTGTCCCATTATTTCTTTGCCATAAAACGTGTTTTGAAAAGCTACAACAAGAATGTAAATCAGACCTTCTCAGTGCCTAAATCAGGGATGGGCAAACTGCGGCCTGCGGACCGTATACAGCCTAATACTGTTGTTTCTCTGGCCCTTTGGGTGTTGGGGTGGGAACCTCGTGGAGGTGGGCAGGCTGTGTCCCTGCAGACAACCCGCCCACGCTCTCATCAAAGGCTCAGATCTGCGATTTTGCGTTCAGTGGCATCATAACCCCGCCCCCTCTCTAATCAGCCCCTCTTTCAAATTTTATTTTGTGGCCCCTGACTGAAAAAGTTTGCCCATCCCTGGCCTAAATGGATCCCCTGGTCACTGTGTTATCCAACTACCAATGATGGTGGGCACTAATGATGATTCCACACTTTCTGCCTCTTTTTAATTTTTCTTTAAATCTATGGGCAAGCTTGGTAACCAATATTCACAAGAGGGGTGGTAAAGGTGGGTCTATCATTGACTTTTTTGGTTCTAGTCAGTATCTGCATAACAAAGCACTGAAGAAGACATCCAGAGGTACGCACAAGAACTGAGAAGGGAGTCTGCATTACATTTCTGTGCAGATTTGTATTTAAACATTTATACTTTTTTAAAATTAAAAACAGGAAAGTGGAAAAGAAGGATTTGGGGATATCAGCCGTGAGGGGTGCAATAATGAGTCAGTAGAAAAACACCTATATGAGAAGAACATGATTTTACCAAAGCTTCACAATTCAGAAAACAGGCAAAGGGGGAGATGGAGGGATAAGGTGAGCTCTCCCAATGAGCATAGTTTGAAGAGAAGTGTATCCCAGTAACAAAGAGACATCAATACAATAAACACATTAAAACAAAAAAGATGCAACGTCAAATACCAATTCGTACATACATATGTATACATATACGTATACATTCAACATACAGGTAAGATTTGTGTAGGTTTACAAATTTTACTGTTTGGAGAGTGTTGCTTTATAACTGTTAGGATTACCCCACATTTTCGGACATGCTTTGCCTCTTGTATTTCACTTGTTTTCTTCCCTACAGGTTTGCTGCGCTAAGCACCCTTCGATCACTCCACTAAGCTTTATACTGTAGTATTTTCTGATCAAAATATTCAGTTTACAAATAAAAATTTTTGCACGGGTGTACATTTTTATTCATATGTTTTGCACAGCTTGTAGCCAAGTGGTGTGCTCTATGCAGAGGATATGTGCTATGCAATTGCTTAGACAACAACTTGTCCTGCTAAATATAGAGGTGCTGAGTCAGATGTGCATGTCTTTAAAAAAACAGGCAGGCACTGTTCTTCCTTTGCCTGGCATCATATCCTCCGTATAACTCCTCCTTTACCAAAGCACACCATACCTCTACATATTTTCATATAAGTCATGCCTCCAGCACACTGGAATACATAATAAGTATGTAAGCATATTTATTATCATGCAAGACCTAGCATGACTCAAGGCTTTTCTTAGTGGAAAAGTGCAGAATGCTTTCCAAACTTAGTGCTATGGATGCACCTTGTAATTCATGTTTGGGTGTAAAATATAGATTGTATACAAATAATTCAAGAAACATAAAAACTAAGATTGGTAACTATCAAAAAGTGTACTAAAATATATTATAATTTTTTATTACTATAACAATTTAAAAACTAAAATATGCTGTGAATAAGGCTAATTTACCTATACTAAGGGTTGTATAACGAGGCATAAACAAGCAGGCATGATCTGATTGCCATAAATATATGCTCACATTGAGTTTTCACATCAAATCACACATCTGCAGATAAATGCTGTCCAAAGAAATATATCCCTGACCTGATCTAGATATGGTCAGCCTCTTCTTATCACCAGGTTATGCTGTCCTAGTCCAAAAACTGGCTTTCACCTTATACTGTTTAGTTGTCCTGTTTTTTGTGTTTCTGCTTTGCCACACATAGCTGTGTTAAGTGTTTTATCTATGGTGCTTGTCTATAGTATTTGTCCTACCTTATTTAAAGCAGAACTGTCATTGGAAAAAAAATGATGCTTAAAGGTGGAAAGCCATCGATCCTTCAGGGATCCTGGTCCAAGTGGTATCGTATTGGCCATCCCATCTTCCTTCCTCTTCCCGGTGTGGACTGGACATCACCATCTTCTTCCATGTTCTGGTGACATCACCTGATCTCACATTGTGCAGTAAAATTGGAACAGCCCATGTCTCTTCCGGGATATATGACATATGTATCCCCGGAGGCTGCAGGTTTCCCCACCAGTCTTCACTGCCACTGTGGAGAAGACGGAAGGAAAGGTGTCCTCCCCTTCAAATTTTTAAAAAATGGGTTGTAAAAAAATGATGGTAAGTTCACTTTAATGGTAAATATACAAAGTCTCAGTAGTAGATGCAGCCACTAGAATGCATACTAGTGGGATAAATTAGTTGTCTTTTGGGATGCAATATCTCATTGGGAGGTTGAATTACTAAATCATGTTATGCTGTTGTCTTAAGCTAGGTACACACTTCCAGTAATTATCATTAGAAAACGAACGATTACGACCAATCAAGGATTATGCACGATTATATTTGAACGATCGTATTGTGCTCGTTCAAACATAATCCACCAATAGTGCATACATGCTAGATACAATTGTTTGAAGGATGCAGAGAGTGACATGTAAAGGAGAAAGTGTATTGCAGAAACATGTGCGATCAATGAAGGACCGTACACGCGATGGATAGCAAACGCTCATCGGCCAATCAGATACACCGTGACGGTCATTCATTTCCAACGACATTCCTCATTCGTCAGCGTCATTGGTCACCTTTTTTGTGAACGTTTTTCGGCCGATCGGTCATTCGTCGTTCGTTTACAGCGATATTTATTGGAAATGTGTACGCAGCTTTAGTTTAGTGAATTATCACCTTGTAAGGGACAGTTCACTTCTCTGACGGAAAACTCAGCTGAATTCAGCCATGTGCAAGCAAAAATATTTTTTTTAACATCCAGGTAGAGCCCCACTCTCCCACCATGCCAGGACTATAAACGGCCAGATAGGTGGTATCTTGCAGGAAAAGGGAGAGGGACAAGATTTATTATTTTTCATAACATTTATGCTAAAGTCAGGTCTCTATGCCCCTTTCACTTTGGGCCTCATAGCAACTGCTGAGTTATACAGCTACCAAAATATTTTAATGAGTAAATATTAGTCTGGAGAGGAGGGCATTATTAGCCATGCTACATTTGCATGTAGTTTGCACCAAGTGAGGCCAATGTTTGATGCTGTGCCTCCATATTTATACATAAATATAAGGCTTAAATCCTAAGACAATAAGGCTGGGGAGGAAGGGGCTAGAAGATCCTGGGCGTCCTCCAGCAGGAAAGTAAAGCACGGTAATATCTGACCTGCTGTAGCTTCTATTGCACACTGAATAACTCATTGTAAACAATGAAATCAAAGAAAGCAAATTCAGTAAAAAAGTGGGGCCTGTTCAAATAAGCAAGACCTAAAGTACGGTTAGATTATCGCTTTAAAAATTTGGATAGATATAGATCTTTTTTATGCAAACTTGCATAAAATTTAAAGAATAAAATAAAGCTCATTGTAATTGCTTTTTAATGGTATTTTGGGGCAGTTATTTTTGTTTAGCAAAACCATTAAACCACCCCTACATTTCATCATGATGTCGCCCTTCCTTATCACATAAACTGCTATCCCATGTTAACATCTCTGCTAATATGGATATGGCTTGAATAACTTACAGCTTTTATTATTGCATGCTCTGGATTGTACTGTGAGGTCAATGATATAAAATATTACTTATCACAATTTGATATTATGTGGTTTTTAAATTAAAGTCATAGAAGGTGAAATGCATCAAAATCTTGGCAAAATAAATGTTTTTTTTTTTTCTGAAAAACTGGGCCGGAAAGGTTTTAACATTGGTTTGATACTGCTATCTGCTGGTGGAAAGTAATAATACAAATAATAAAATAAAAAATCCACACATTTAAAATATGCATTAGTGTCATTAATTTACAATTAGTGATTAGATGTCATTTGCCAAAGAACTATTTTATGTACTTGCCTGTGTTCACCTCAATTACCCAGATTCAGGGGCACAAAAAGCTACTAGTGTTTAAAGCAGGGGTCGGCAAAACTTTTTGGACTACTAGGTCATTTCAGGAGGTCAGGAAGGCACAATAGGCCAGAAAAAACAAGGTGTCCAAGGAAAGGTTTTTTCCAACCGTGACTGCAAGCGAGCAGCCTCAGTCTTCCGCTCATCAGCGGTGTAGTCTCTGTACGTGTGCGCGTGCTTGGCATCGAAATGCCCCTTGAGATTCAACCGCTTGAAAGTGTTTTTGGTGTCATTGCACACTAAACACAGGGTTTTGTTGCCACGTTGGACAAAGAATAATTCATCAGTTCATTCGGGGTTGAAGAGACAACGTTCGAGGTCAACCTTCCGAAGACTGGTAGCTGTGAGTTGCTTCTGCTCTGTAGGCAAAAGTATTTGGGGTTACTGTCTGGGAACTCGATGATATCGCGGGAACTCACGATAATGCAACAATTAAATTAGGCCGGATCCAACAATAAATAACTAGGGGGGACTGGAATACTGGCTAGGCTGTATTTGGCCTAAAGGCCGGAGTTTGCCTACCTCTGGTTTAAAGCAAACACAAGCTGGCATAAAGTTACAACGTTAAAGCAAACACCCATCTGAAGATTCTCATTATTAAGTTACCATATACTGAAGTCTTGCTGTACAATGGCCCGGGGATAAAGATGTTACTTGTAAAGGTAAATGGGCTTAGATGTACTGCAAGGAAACTAAATGTCCTAGGCAAGCTTAGCGATGCTTTTTAGCCAGGTTTTCTTGAATCTGATTCTCTTGAATTCCTTTCTCATTTTCATGTTACATGACATTTTCTAAATTTATTACAGACATTAATGAATTATTTTATAAAGCCCTAAATCCTGACCATTTTTCATTCAGCAGAAATTCTCATTTAGCTTCTCATCCTCCTCTGATTCACCAAAGAAAATTATTAAAATACATTTTTCTGATTATCCTTTTCTCAACTTTTAAACTAAAATATTATGTACGTATTAAAGACACTAGTCCACCACAGCAGGCATAGAGACTTTGTAACCCTGTGGCTGGAGTGTTTTATGTGTGTAGGCCTACTATCATTCCTATACCATACCGGTCCATATAATCATTAGTATGAAGCTATTTAATGTGTCCTAAAAATAGGAGCAGCTTTTTTAAAAAATTCAACAATGGTCACTGAGCACTTTTACACCTCCATTGTCCAGAAAAAAGTGTGAAAATGGGGAGATTTATGTGCAACTGTCTACCATTAGGAAATTAGAGTGTTCTCCCTTTTTACAAGCAATTGGGACCTTTCTTAAGCTTAGATGGGGTTTCTGTTAATAAAAGTCAACAACTTTTGAGCCCCTGGTAGATAACCATCGTCCTTTCAGTGGCTTTGAGCCAAAAGTAGTGACCGTGAACTGCCATAGGAGGCCTTATGTGCCATTCCAACAACTGGTTACACCTCTTGTCTTATATCTTCAAAACCTCAAAACATTATATATTTTCTAAAAGCAAAAAATTAGTGGATTGATTTTTTTTTCATTTCTTACTATGACATAATATAGTTCTGTTATAGAGACATCAAGGGCCTATGAGACCCTTATGTCTCCCATGCACTGTCACTTAATAGACCGAGTACTTTTCCATACTCTATCTGTTTTTTGTATGTAAACATGGCTTTCTGATTACAGCTGTCCAAGTGTGCTCAGAGCAAAATGTTTTCACCTTCACCAAAATGCACAAGGTTACCACCAATAAATATGATTGGGCTGCTTTACTTTCCATCTGATCACTTGTACAATAAAACCCATAGCCTGGGAAAAAAATTTAAAACAAGATCCCAAATACTGCATGCTTTCATGTCATGACCTATCATCGGTAGCAAAAGAACTATAATGTAAATATTATGGTATACATTCTATACATATACTTAAAAGTAAAAACACCTATATATATATCTAAAGCTAGTAAAGTACTTTCTTGTATTAAAAGAGGAATAGACTGCAGAGATGGAGACATTATCCTTCCCCTGTACAAAGCATTGGTCAGACCACATCCGGAATATGCGTCCAGTTTTGGGCCCCAGTTCACAAAAAGGACATTGTGGAATTGGAGAGAGTGCAGAGAAGGGCAACTAAACTGATAAAAGGAATGGAGGAGCTCAGCTATGAGGAGAGATTAGCTGAACTGAATCTACTCTCCCTTGAGAAGAGACGTATAAGAGGGGATATGATCACCCTGTATAAATATATAAATGGTTCATATAGAGAACTTTCTACCCGAATATTCACTTTGAGATCACAAAGCACAAAGCACAAGGGGGCGCTCTTTGCATCTGGAGGAAAAGAAGTTTAAGCTCCGGATAAGGAAGGGATTCTTCACTGTAAAGTCTGTGAAAATGTGGAATCGGCTCCCTCAGGAAGTAGTTTCAGCAACTACTATAAATTACTTTAAGAAAAAGCTGGTTGATTTCTAGAAGCACAGAATATAACTGGGGATTAAGGATTTAAAGTAAAAGATAACAGAGACCGTTGATCCAGGGAACATCCAATTGCCTCATGGAATGGTACTGCCTGAACTGCATTTTTAAGTTTATATTGTTTTGTGCTGACTGGCCTATAGCTATAATATTATTATAAGTTGATTGTAAAACCATTCCCAGTTTAGCTTTTTTTTTTCTTAAGACATAAAAGGTTCAGGTTTCTTCTGCCATATAATATGAGACTTTAATGAAACATGATAATCACTTATCTTTACCACATCACTGCAACCAATCATGTTTAAACCTTCCCTAGAAAATGGCAATGTGCAAAATGAAAATTAAATTTTGATTGATTGCTCAGAGGTAATACCGACTCCTTAATGTTGGTAGGTCTGATCTTTTAAATGTTTCATGTGCTCAAATGACTTCTTATTTTATTGCCATAATTAATTTCACACATTGATCATGATTTATTCCATACTTTAGATTGATCAATAATTAAGCAACATGCTTATTATATTAACATGTGCTAAGGCAGCATTAAGATGCGGTTGAATTTAACAGACTAATTAAAGTAACAAACTTCCAATGCAACAAAATTGTATACAGTGTCTGCTTTAATTAGTGCTAGAATAAAACAAGTTTATAAATTGCCGCTAAAAATGACTAATATCTAGCGATCTGAAATATATTAGTTTATTGGTCAGTAATAATATATGTATCAAAACCTACTTCACGTATAACTGAGATCCCTGTAACTGAAATAAATCAAAGAAAATAACTTAGGGAAAATATTTGTAAAAGTATTATATGAGTAAAAAGTAATGTGCAATAAGCTAAACAATAAGCCTTAAATTTTAGCTGGAGACACAATAAAAAAGAGAACTGGGCAATATCTCCACCTAATGGACCATCTTAGACAGTGCCATTCGGATTTTTGAGGTTGTCCTTTAGAATAATTACTATACTGTATTTTAGATTATCCAGTAATATATGTAAATTTTTATATATATATATATATATATATATACATATATATATATATATATGTGCGTTTGTTAAGGTATTACCAGGTTGCAGCTAAACTACAAAAAAAATTCAGAAGTGTGTTGAAGATTATGCACTGATATGTATTCCTTTGTTATATACTGCTTACAAAACTTTTAAGAAGTTACTATAATGTGACAGTCCCTGCCTACTGTACATGTTAGTATTATATTTAGGTGGCACAGAAGCGCCATGAATCAGAAACTGTAATTCAGTGGGGTCCATGTATTACATATCGAAGGAATGCTCCTCATTTTAACTATTTTAGAATTTCTGCCCCTTACAAAATCAGTGATCCCTAAACAAGGTGACTTTATTGGAACACCTGAATTTACAAATTCTGAACGAACAAAATATTTTAATAAATGCAGTTGTAAAAAAAGCAGTGATTTACCTTGTAAATGAATGAGTTTACCTTAAAGGAATTATGTTGTGATATTGGGGTCTAAAGTTTACAATCAAAGCCAAGCCAGTTTAAAATTCAAAGGCTTATTGACAGTAATATTAATCAAAAGTTTGAAGGGGCATTCTAAGTTTACACACTATCAAGCTTTTCAATTTTTATAAACATAGTAAATTACTTTTACGAGTATTGACACAATCAATGTTCATCAAATTTAGAAAAGGAAAACTATCAATTGAATGCGGGCTTCTCTTTAACTTTTACAAATATGAATAAATACATTCTTGATATGTCACAATCTTCCGCATACTATTTTAAAGAAGCTGTATCTTTTATTATTAAAAAGCAATCACTATGTTTTAGTCAAGTGATTTCCTTAGGCTTAGATCATAGTATGGGTCTGTATACAGCTGGAGTGACATGTAATCCTGGAAGTTAATTCATAAGAACTGTTTCAAGGAGACTTCAATGGTAATGGAACATGTGTGTCTTGAGTCATATGAACCCATTGTAACTTAAGACTGTATATACCAAAAATAAATTGTTTTCTGTTTATACACCAGCACAAATATTCCATCTCCATTGGAAAATATGTCCTTTGTGATTAATCAACTTGTAGGGAATGCGGTGGATGACAATGTCTGTTGAACTTGACAAACGTCCCTGAAACATGTTTCATGCATTAGATTCTTAGGCTGGATGCACACGTCAGATGATTCTCGCCCGATAATCGGCTCAGGGCTGATATCATATGAGCATCTGTCGTGTGTACAGCGCTCGCCGTCCTCCGTCCAAATGACCGTCCTGGTGGATCCACGTACAACAGATGAGGAATGATCATAATGGAAATGAAGGGGAGAGAGCACAGTGGGGTGCCGCTCCATTATTTTCCCCCTCCCCTCTCCATAGAGCAGAATATGTATTGGTTTCTGTATGTACAAAGCTCGTTCATGCATCGTGCAGTCTTTCGTCGTTGGAAGGGACCATGAAAGACACTTTCCAATGACAATTATTGTGCATGTGTATGTAGCCTTACACTTTGTCTTCTACTAACAGTTAACAATGCCATCTTGAATAAATTAAATATGCAACATGTTCTATTGACCATAATATCCTAACCTGATAGTGTTGATGACAAGCATGCATTTTATTGACACAAGGAGAAAGGCCATATGATAAGTAATATTGAACACTACTTCTACATATTGTGTCTGGGTTGCTCCATTATTGTATACTCAGATGCAAAACTAAAAGCCTGTAAAATGATTGTGCTTTTTTAAATATTTTACATGGAATCATTCCTGATTCCTAAAAAATAATTGCACATTAACATGCTGGTGCTACTACGAAGTCACATCACACCCTTCTAGAATGAAGGCAACCAAGGGTGAAGAACATAAAGAAAAAAACAGGGCTGATCCTTTCCCTTGTTCTATATATATATAATTTGAAAATAGTAAAAGTAACTGACGTTTGCATTACTGGTGGATTATTACTTGAATTCTGGAGATATTTTTTGTTACAAGATTGGATGTCATGTTTTGTTTTTTGTTCATTCCGAATGCCTCTTTTGTATGCTTACCTGGTTGCTGAATACAAAATAAAATATATAAAAAAAACAGAGTTTTTATATATAAAAATATAAAATATAAAATATATATAACACATTTATAACGTCAATTCAAACATAAAAGAGGGAAAAGAGGGATAAGAGGAGTGACGGTCCTAAAGGATCGGTTGTTATGACCTCAATGCAGAGATTTATCCTTTGTGTCCTAGTGGAAAAAGTCACTAGGTAAAATAGGTGTAGAGATGGCCACAACTATTATTACTATGAGAATGTCCTTGTGCAAAACTTTTTAATCCTTTTTTAAAGGTAAATAGTCTGGCAACACAAAAATGGAATGTGATGAGAGAAACGGTATTATTCATATAATTTATCACATAGCTGTCACCTCACTGTATTTCCCTTTGTTGCTACAGTTAGCCATTAAAAGTCAATATTAAATATACTAATAAAATTGTTATGTGAAACGGGCATGTGTCATGCACAGAAACTTTATAAGTAATTATATAACAATTAGGCTGTGTTTAAAATGAAACTGACCACAACCATACCAAGGACACTCTGATAGAACTGAACAAGCAAAAAGGAAATTGTGTTTGACTTACTGAATTGAATGTTTGAATATTAAACAAAGGTGTTTGGGCTCCTTTAATGAGTGCTATATGCAGTTTGAGTTGTTTAACATGGGAAAACCTTGGAAATAAAATAGGAACATTAGCAATATCCAAAGCGCACAGTACAAAATAATGTGGTGGTCAGTGGGAAGAATGCCTCTTACATTGCTGACCAGTGGGAAGAATGGCAGTCTTAGTCTTACAGATAGCCAAAAACATATTTAGTGTTAGTTGTAACTGACCTGGAAGACACAAAATGCTCAAGGAACTCCCAGCAACCTCTGGAGGAACCCAAATTGGGAAGCACTGCACTATATAGTATAGAGCGGATACAGAAAATAATAATAAATGTTGTGGAGCAGGGTGAATATTTACAAGTGTGTACTGCATACGGCACGTTATACTCTATGATTAATATAATGTAAAGCACAGAGTACAAAGTAGAGAACTGTGAAACATATAATGGGCAGAGAAATATATTCAGAAACGGAGCTTACTGGGAATTAGGGTTCAAGTCCCCTACAAGTTTTCTTCAACATCATTTTTGGGGATTGACTTTACAATTTTGATGATTCTCTGGAATTATATGTTTTTTTCAATATAAACACAATTGATTGTTTCTTTTTGGTGGATAATTATGTAGAACATTTAAATGATTGTTGATGAAGCTTGTTATTTTAATACATTCATGGGCACCTGTTACCTTTAATGTCCCAATTGTCATTTTCTTCTCTAGAATGATTGGGATGTGGCATCTTTCTGTGGGTTTGTGGTACCTTTGGATTTTTCTTTCTTTATTCCATATACTGGCCGGCACAGGGTTCCATATACAAAGCAAAGGTTTATGGATAACACAATGGGCAACACAGTGTAGAGGGTGTAGCAATGTGAAGAATACTGTTATGTGAAAAAATACACTTCATGCAAATCACTGACTTTTCCAACATACAGTACTTTACCAGACATTGGATTTTTATTCAAATAGTTCCTTATAGATAAAGGCACTGGCATAGCTATGACCTTGAAACCCCAAAAATTATGAAGGGCCCTTAGGATAGGTGTTTACTAACTTTTGTTGCTCATTTTACTCCTTTCACTGCCAAGCCAAGTCTCCTATTTTTCCAACTACAGTGGTGGACTGCAATTTTCTCACCATGAATTTTACCTATTAGTTACAGTATTGAAAGTTTGTAAAGCTAAATACATATACAGTGATACCTCAGTTTCAGTCTCATCTAACGAAGATGGACTCAGCTAACGAATGCATCTATGGATGTGCGATAACAAACTGCAGCTGCACTGAGCTGCATGTTAGTTTTGTTTTGGCTAACAATGATTTCGGCTAACGAGTGTGATTCCGGAATGAAATATCTTCGGTAGCCGAACCTTGGCTATCACTGTACATTTAAACCACAAAGCTTATGGAATTTAAACTCTGTGCTAGGTTTTTGCCTCATGACACTTGCACAAATGATGTGCACATGTTAAAAAGTTATATTTTTAATTAGAATACAATTCATTAATGCAAAATAAAATATAAAAATTTGCAGGTACTATCATTTTATTTTAGTTTCAGGAAGCAGTTTTAGCATCAGCATGTTGCATGCAAATTTTACACATGTGGGTGTGATTGGAGGCTTGTTAGCACCTGATATATGTTCACAAAAGGGCACAAAAGTCTCAAACACCACCTGAATGTAACTTAATCAATCATGAAACAGTGTAAATGCAGCTTACATAAGTAAAACAATGCAACCTTTTCCAAGCAGTTCTGTTCCACCAAATCTCTTATGTCCTTTCGATGGTAATACAATGGTTAGGGGGTCGTTGCTGCCTTTGCCCCTGTGGCTTCTTCTTCCCCTACTGTTTTAATTTGCAATATGGCACAGAAGAGGGAGTGTACTGTGACTGGCACCTTGATTGGCCCCATGTGTAAACATTTACCACGCCCTCTTGTGAGTGGAATGTACCAGGGGCAGTATTTTATTTTTTGGCCCCTGGTGATGTGCTGCAAGATCTCATGTTTACACACACCAACATCATTGCTTGCCATCATTGTATTTACTGGTTACTGTGATGTGACTCTCCCCATATATTTAAATTAGGCACCTGAATAGATGACATAGCAGCGTTCATCAATGACAACACAAATTCTCTATAGATCTCGGAGTTACAGGCCAAAAGTCTTCTGGAATATAGAATAAGGATTTCCCAGGAGAATGCTGGAGCTGAAGATGTTGCTTTCACCTAGATGAGGAAGAAGGATGTAAGACGATGAAGGAGCACAAAAAAGATGTTTCCAAATTTGTGTAAGGTCAGCATTAAGCGATTAGTGCAAAGTTTGCTTAAAAAAAAAAAAACTTTGATGCCATTTGTTGTTCTATATCTGAGATTAGTACAGATTTCTAGATTCTGTTTCCAATACTTATTTGTATATCAGCCAAGTACAATAAGCGCCATTTACTGAACAACTACTAATAATATAAATTTCCAAAAATAATACAAATAAAGAAGCCACTTAGAAATTGTATTGTTTTATTTCAGAATGAGCAGATCAACGGACACTCGTTAAGGAGTCAGCACAGCCTGTTTATACATGAATAAACACGGATAATCTATATACATATTTTATTAATACACCAATAAAGGTACATAGCTAAATAATCCCATTCGCTTACTCATTTGAACAAAATAAAATAAAAACATAACCACAGTACTGATATCCAAATGTGGATACCAACTGAAATGATTTCTTATTCTTTGGTGCTATTCCCTGAACACATTAATTATACATTTTTACAAGTTTTAATTATTATTATAAAAGTTATTATATCTAAGTGTCTAGCGATACAACTGAAACATTTTCCTTTTGTTATCTGTTTAAGTTCCAACCCTTTCAATATATTAAAAAGAAATGCACCTTGTTGAGGATGGCCAGTCACATTAGGGCTGATTTAATAAACAATTTTAATTTAAAGAATCTTGTCAATGTTAAGTCCAATTATACAATCAAGTGGTAAGCAAACTCCTGTTTTTTTAAATGATGTATGCTTTTCACATGATTGAATAATTAAAGTGAATATTTACTGATATTTTTACATAGATTCCCAACTTCTTTAGCAGGGGATAGGGCCCGGTACCAACAAGGACCTGAGAATGTAAATGGATGATATCTGTATCTATGCTTATAATAGGATATTGGTGGGTAACCCCGACTCATTTGTAAGGGAGACCGGTGGAAAAGGAACATGGCTGTGCTGTTGGGCTGTATGCTATGTCTGTTTGAGGACTTTAGGGAATGAAATTTAGGATTATTGCTATTTATATTGAAAACAGAAAGACTACTCATAATTAGCCAAACAGGATTTAAATATAACATTGCTGCCATGACCAGCTTCTTCCTTGCAACAAATTTTAAACAAGAGGGTTGCTGGAAGTACATTTTTCCTCTCCTTTCTCCTGAAGAAGCGGATTTTTTTCACGAAACGCGTTGAGAAGTAATTCAGAATCTAATCCCTTTGGGGGTATTTTCTGTAAGGAGACGTCATTATATACACCCATGATTTTACTGTGTTTTATATATTTTAAATGATTTCTGTTTTTAATGTATAATATTAATATATTTTTTTATTTTTGTAATTAACATTGATGGTATTGGCTTAAAAAGTCCCGCTTAAAACTGATGTTTTTCATCGTATATCTTTTTCTATGAGTGTTAGGGACGTAGGCCGGTTTAAGATAAAGAAATGTATATAGGTGGAGGTCTCTTTAAATATTGGGTATTGTGAAAGCGAAACATTACAATCTGTATGGATGGCTGGAGTATGATTGCATTTAATCTTGTCCATCTGTTAAAGAATAAACAAAATGATGAAATACTATATAAGTAAAGTATATAAATTCTATATAAATACTATAATAAGTAAAGTAATTTATTTAATTCATCAGCAAAGTAACTTATCTCTGTCCCTATAGTGAAAACTGCCACTTCTTCAAAGGTAATACATACAGCAGTAAATTATCTTCTACTATAAATGTAACATTCTATTTTCCGCTCCCAGACACTATATAAGAAGGAAACTTCCATTCTATATGTATTAAACAGAGTAAGGGGGCAAGGGAAGAAGTATTTCTTTAAATTGCTAGGGGTAGCTTTACATGCTCTGTATGCTTATAGTGACATTAAAATTAGCCTAATTTTCACTAAAGCATTATCATTTATGAAAATTCTTTTTTTCTCAATGAAAGCAGCTTAACAAAAATAGTCATATCAACCCTAGCTAAAGCCACAAACAGAAAATAAGCTCAACATTTTTGTCAAATCAAAAATTGACAATATCCCATAGTATATGGCTAGTTACAGCAGAACTAAACTTTAAAAATTCAACATTGCAAGCAGACATGTTATTTATTGCAGTAGAGATAGGAGATGCTACTTCTGTAATAAAATAAACGTAACTGGCTGTTTGCAGTTTTTTAAGTACACTTAGTATAGTCATTATGTCATGGCGCAAGTATTTCCACTGATCCTCTTCTGGTTTTTGGATCTGTTACCTGAACACATGACTGCATAGTATATGCCTAACATTATGAGAACTAAAGACTGTGTGCCTGCAGACCACAATATTAGAAAATTCATCTTTTTTCAACAAAGTTTACACAGAACTAAGGACTTTCTTCCTTCTCCAGGCGACTCAGTATCCCAGACCTGTATTGCAAATCACTGCATCTGGAAGTTCTAGGTATTTTACTGGTTTTCAGCTATACTTTAATTTAGTTGATATTTCAAACTGAACTCTATTTTTAAAAAACATCAGTGAATGCAATCATTTATTCTTAAATACCAAGTGTCAAGTGAAAACATGCCAAAAGCCTCAAAGAAAGCTGATACTGGAAGAAGTTATAAAGTATGTCATTTCACCATGTCCAACCTTTCACCGTGCCCATCAATAATAGTGCCATAATGACACATTTTCCACTTTCATTGACCTACAGAAATATTTTCATACTAGGGACTAGTTGATGGGCCAAAGTTTTCTGGTCCTCCCCGGATTCACCCCAACATTTAACTAAGTTAAGAAATCAACTGCCAAGGATGCTATATATATATATATATATATATATATATATATATATCAGCATCAGAACATTCCCTATATATCTGACATAGAACAGTACATTGCAGTTAAGTGATAAGACTATAAGGAATTCCTTTTTCTTTGAACCTGCTGTGAACAAAGTCTAATAAATTACCGGCATCCTATACAAACTGGACACACCATACTATTCAGTATCAGTGTTAAATAAGCCAAAAATATCTTCTCACTTTCTTGTGATTGTCAATTTTAACATTTTCCTATACAATCTTTTAAAACTGTTCTAAAGTTCTCACTTTGCAGGAGATGAATATGTATAAACAGAGGAATCTTGACAAATGGTAATTTTTTCACAATAGCTGACTTTTCAATAGCTAACTGTCTTTTAATTATAATGAAAAATGAACTTTTGAACAAAAATATATTGTCAGGAGTCAAATGATTTTGGAAATGACGTCTAAGTGATATTTTACCCTAATAATACCATTATTAATTCTTACAATTGGTATTGGAAGGTTATATTGTGAAAGAGATACCATATGTTTACTGTGTATGGCTTTTTTCTCAAGTTAATAGCAGTGCAAGTAACAGGTTTCATAAAGTTGACGTAAACGAGTTCACACAGCGTGACACTGAGGACAGAAATACACCTAGTAACAAACAGTAGGAATCATTGTGAACACATACGTCACTGCCGGGAATCAATAGTGATGAGGGGATTTAAAAATAGAATAGACTCATAGAAACAAAAGGAAACAATATACAAAAACGCTTTAGCTAAACCTTTATTTTATAGTTTTACATGGAGTATGTATACAATAAATAAAATCTCATTCTGATATGTAGACCATGAAAATAAAAACTTATCTCAAGGCATTATCACCAGTGACAGCATAGTAAACCAGATGTATTATTTTTGTATTTCTGTTTTGCATTCTTGTATCACATACACAGAGATGGCTATGGAGGGGCTTCATGAGACCCCGCTAGGAAATGTAACCAAATGAAAACTGGAAACAGAGGAGACAAGATCTTCAGATACAGAATTTCATGTAAAGACAGACTTTAAAAACTTCAAAACAGCACATAGAGAGCTAAATTATTTATTCACTATTTATTCCTTGAATGTGTATGTCCAGGCATATTTTATGTTTTTAGTTTTGTATAGTAGGGAAGGGTTGAAACCCCTATTAGTTTTTTTTGCTGTCTGCACTCACTTTTTTTAATTTCCTATCTCAAAGCGTTCCTAAACTCAACATTTTCACTTTACATAAAAAGGTACACAACCCATATATGTAAAGGAGAAATGTCAATTAATGTTTTATTTTTTTAAGTGCAACACTCAAGACCTTGAATGGGAGCGCAGGGCCAAGGATACCTACGTCACACATCCCGGGAGGGTCTGGGCGCTCCTTCTACGCAATCAAAGTGAGATCAGCTCTCTTTGTTTCCATTTACAGTGGACAGATCACCCGATCTTACATCTGCACATTGCGAGATCGGGTGACGTGGCAAGAAGGCGGAAGGAAAGAATAAAGATGGCCGCACATGGCACTAATTAAGAGGAATCCCAGGATGACGTGGGAACGGATCGCCGGAAGGACCAGCGCCATCAAAGGGCCTGTGGGATTGAGGTACTCATCATTTTTTGGTTTTCAGTTTAGCTTTAAAGATACAACAGAAAATGAGGACAAATCTCTCCAAAGTTTACTAAACTTTCATCCCAGAGAGCTTCTCCTACAACAGGTGTTCTCTATTACTTAACCTAAAATCTTGAAAAATCTTCCCATTGTTTCTTACTGGCAATGGTCTTTAGGGGAAATGAAGGGCGTCTTACCAGCTGGGGTACAGCTCATAAAAAACTATCCCAGCTGGTAAGACTGGTAAAAAAACTGAAGAGAGGGTTTCCTACTTTATCCAAAACTTAAAATATATATGTCTGTGATTGAAAAAGGCCCAATTCTTTTTAGAGAAATATATTCCTGAACGATATCTCCAAGAGTGATGGAGTACATTTTACAGTCAATTTCATTCACCCAATCATATGTATAGCCATTGTATTCTCAAAGTTAACCTAACTGTAAAAACTATTTAAAATTATCCCTATTGAATGTCCAGACAACTTTTTAGAAACTGAGGCTTGATGGGATTAAAATGTAAAGGGCAAGGGGTGAATTAATGCTGGAGATCTATCAAATAAAAAGTTTTGGTACAAACTATACCAATCTGCATCTTGTAGGAAAATATTTACTTGTATGAAAAAAAATACCTGAAATGAGAAAATATTCTACTTACAAAACATTAGCATAGCTGGGCAGTGAAATTAGAACTGAAGGGAGGTAACTAAAGGAGGAAATTGAAAGGAAGATAACTAAATGAATAAGGGACATATGGTATTTACCTCTTACAACACGAGGAGATTGGATGTATGTGTAAATTATGCCTCTATTTATTTTAAAAGGTCTGGAAACAAAGCATGTGCAGTACAGCTCAGGTAACATATGGTATAGTTACATGTTGAGGTCACAATAAATAACAGAAGATAACATGATCTCCCATTGTGATAAATGCCCTTTACTGTAAAAACAATAGTCTTACAAAAACAATTCTAGGATACATTGTAGATTGCCTGAAATGATGGTGGATGTCTAAAAGAAAAAGTGAAAACACGTTATAAAAGTCCAAGTGCAACACATGGTGCAATACAGATTTAGGATTTATCTAAATGCCAATAACTAATAGAAATGATTATCCTAAGTAAACCCAGTTTGACTATGTAATGACCCAGAATTATTAAATTAATTTTCACTTCATAATTAGTAAAAAAAAAAAATCAATAGATGCTGGACAGAGGTTTCAGGTCCCCACCAATAAAGATAAGACTGGTACCTAGTTCTGTTGTAATAGTTTACATTTAGTTAAAAAATAAACACGCATGTATAAATATTGTGCTACGTGTGCTCCAGTGTATGATGGACATGGCCACACCGGGCCTGATTTATTAAAGCCCTCCAAGGCTGATGAGGATACACTTTTATTAGTGAGCTTGGGTGATCCAGCAAACCTGGAATGGATTTCTTAAAAGTGATTTGCTATTTATTAGCAAAGGTTTTCAATCCTGGACCAGATCCATTCTAGATTTGCTGGATCACCCCAGCCTTGGAGAGCTTTAATAAATCAGCCCTATTGTGCTAACAGTGTCCATGGCTAAAGGAAACCTAAACATTCTAACTGTTCACATGGCCCACATATAACAGTCCTTGTATTCACAAAAGAGAATGTATTACTGTGCTACAAGTGACAGTGTTACAGAAACACATAGATCTAAACACAAAAAGAAAAAGAATCACAAAAACAATCAGTTGCTATCCTATACACAACATATAGAGCTGCCTCTTTGTTTGATTGTTTTCCTAAATAGAACTTTAATAAAATAGTAATGTACTACTTAGCAACCAACAACTGTTGAGACAAGAAGTCTCAGGAGTATTTAATGTACAATAAAGCATACAGAGTGTAAACATCATAATGCACCATTACAAGGCTCAGTAGTGCGTAAAGCACAGATCAGAAATGCATTAACTACAGAACGCAAGGGTCAGGAGTATGTAATGCACAGAGCACAGGGGTCAGTTGTGTGTAGTGTCTTTGTTCGAGTTCAGGTTGTCTTTATATTCCACCCGAATATGGCTGTTCGAATTCGGACAGACCTGACCCAAAAAACAAGGGATTCATCTTTACAAATTTGTGTGTAAAAAAATGTGTTAAAAATAGGAGGCTTTATTGTTAAAGTAATTTATTGAATGTGTGATTTGTGTAATTAACTTTTATTTTTTTACAGGTTATCCCACAATGACGATTCCCATGGGCACTAGAGGTTAAATGAGGACAAGTCTCCCCATTCATCACCTCTAGTGTTCCATAATTGGCTTAGGAAAGGTAAACCCTGATGACAGCTCAAGCATCATCAGGATTTTCCTTTCCCAAGCCAATAACCTGTCTCCATTTTGCCTCTAGTGCCCGGGGATCCCGTGGGACTCCTGTGTTCTTGGATAGAGAATCTCTCCCCAAGAACACATACTATAGTTACGCTAGGGCTGCAAGAGCAATCAGGGGAGCGGAGCTGTCTTGCTCTTGCCGTTCTACAAAGTCCCAAAAATAATCAGAACTTTTCCCCCATTGAAATTAATGGTGTTCGAATTCGACATTTGATCGCTCAAATAATATACCCCTATTCGATCGAATAGCTGTTGAATTGAAAAGTGAAATATTCGATCAACACTAGTTGTGTGTACAGCATGCATGGGCTAGGAGCACATAATACACAGATCTTAGGGATCAGAATTAGTGCATAAAGCATAAAGCACCGGTGTATGTAACATAATATCGCACCAAATGATGAGTTGGGTAAAGCGATATGGGGCACAAGACCAACACACCGGCCACAAGGAGCAGCTAACTTTGGTTTTAAAGTAATACTGTATATCCCTGTTATCATGCAATATTCAGCTGCTTGTCCAAAGGCTCGTCCTATCTTTAAGTGAAGGGGCGTATTTATTCTTTATCTTATATGTTCATACATGCTGCCCTATAACGCAAGTCTTTATAAGAAATTCACTGTCTATTTTGAACTAACAATGTTCCTGCGGGCTTATGTTCAACAAAGAATATAATCATTCATTTTTTTCAAAGTCTTTCTTCAACTGAATTTCAGGAGAAATAATAACAAATCTACTTTTCAAAATTTCCCAAAATCACAATGTTTCCTATTTTCTCACTAAAGCTGTGTTGAGCTGGTTGTAGCTGAGCAGTGAAAAAAAATACCAGCTGATATATAGTTTAAGGATCAAACATGATCCTCAAACTGAGAACATGATGAGTAGTTTTCCTAATGTTATCATTCATACAATTGCTCTTGCTATTATATTTTGTATAGTAAATATTGTAATAGTTACTTTTTTGACTAGATAGGTATTCCTTAAAAAAACCTTTCAGTATTTGAATAGATGCAGTACATTGGATTCACATAAACTGGTTTAGTACGGATATTTTTACATGGACTTTTCAAAAATTTATGCTAGCAGATATCAGTATATCAGTATGGCTAATCGCTGAATATTAGCTGCCATAGTTACACCAAACCAAATGGGATAGGGTAACTGATGTGGTAAACACCATTTCCATTTGAAGAATAAGGTAGTGAACAAATTTGAATCTTACTTGTTATTTAAAAGAAGATCATTTTAGACAACAATGCATCTTTAGCAAGCTTTCAGCTTTAAATCTTAACCAAGAGGCCATAGTAATTCAAAAGCAACAGATTGAGAAAATCCTTGATATCTTTAATGCCAAACTGGGCGATCAATTGAAACAAAAGTCCAGATAATAAAAATCCAAGAAGTCCTTCATCTTTCATTCTCATCCTCTTATCCTTCTACCAAAACAGCATTTTTTTTTTGTTTAAATACTTTTATTGAGTTTTTTAAAAATATTCAAAAAAAAGACAATAACCATATAAAACAAAAACATACCATTATTAATCATAATATAAATGAAAAGTAAAATACAAAAAGAAATCTAACAATATCTAACAATATAAACTAAAACATACAGAAAGGATAAACAATAGAGAGTACCGGAGACTGATGTTACAGATAAATACTACTGCGTTTCATGATTGAAAGAGTCTATGGTCTAAGCCTGAGGTTGCATGGTGTTCTAGCCAGGGAGTCCAAACTTTGTAAAAATTGTGCAAAGAGTCATTAGCAACAGCAGACATTTTTTCTAAGACCATGGTGTCTGAGAGTCTAGATAGTACTGCTTGAAAACTTAACGAAGGCTTCCGCCATGCAGCTGCAATCACTTGACGTGTGACCAGAAAAATAAAAGAGAGCAATTTACGCTGATTCCTGTAAAAAGTAGAACCTATATTGTGTAATAATGCCATCCAGGGGTCTCTCTTAATAGATACATGCAATACTGATCTTATATAATTAAAGACTCTTATCCAAAGCTTTTTAACCACAGGGCAGTCCCACCAGATATGGCGAAAGGTGCCGAGTTCTTTACAACCTCTAAAGCAGAGTGGATCACTCCCATTTGCAAATTTCGCAACCCTTACTGGGGTAAAATACCACCCAAATAGCAATTTATAAGCATTCTCCTGCATTATTACATTTGGAGAGCAAATGGCGATGTTCTGCCATATTCTTTGCCACTCTTCCTCGTCCAGTGTTGAACCCAACAGCATTTTTTTCAACAGTACGATCTTGGTGGTGACAGCTGTAAAAAATTGCACTGACCTAAAATTTGCATCAGCAGATCCAATGAAAGGGTAATGACTGAGGAAACAAGTTTGGAGCCATATAGTTGTCATCCCATAGCAGGAAGGGATATGATCCCCAAGTAATATTTTAATAAAAAACTAAATAGGACAAAAGTGGAATGAACTCCACTGAGACACAATGTTTTCAAAGTATGGTTGCACACTCCTAATTACATTGAAACCAATACACAATTATTAATAAATTATTATTAAACAGGAAATATATAGCGCCAACATATTACGCAGCGCTGTACATTAAATAGGGGTTGCAAATGACAGACTAATACAGACAGTGATACGGGAGGAGAGGACCCTGGCCAGAAAAGCTTACAAACTAGTCGTAATGGGCCTATTTTATTAAAGCTCTCTAAGGCTGGAGAGGATACGCTTTATTCTGTGAAGCTGTGTGATCCAGCAAACCTGGAATGGAAATGTTCCAGCATTCAAAACTCTTTCTAGTAAATAGCAAGTGAATTTGAGAAATCCATTCCAGGTTTTCTGTATCACCCAGCTTCCCTGATGAAAGAGTATCCTCTCTAGCCTTGGATAGCTTTAATAAATTAGGCCCATAGTAACAATATATACACTATATATGCATAAAGAAAAAAAAACAAAATCTGCTGCTAGTGCTTGGGGTTTTCCCATAATGAGCAAATATGCTCAAAATATTAGCAAATTATGGCAGCTACCTGCCAAAGGTCCTCCTTTTAGTGTTGCAATGTTCCTTTGCCAGGTCCTCTTCTGGGTTTAAACTCTTTGATCATCTTTATTGGCTGGATGGGGTGGCATAGTTTCTTCAGCTTAGTACACAGACAGGTGGAGAAGCTGCATAAAAGCTGATTCACACATTTTCTAATTGGATCTAATGTAAGAAATATCTACAATCTGGGTAAAAGTTGAGTGAACCCTGAATGAAAAATATTATAAACAGATAATTTAAAGTGGAAAGTAGACGGGTCAATTAAAGCCTAACCAATCTCAAATGAAACAAGAAAAATTATTTAAAACTTGAAAATAAACTGAACACATTTTCAGCCCATTGTGTAGCTGTGCTTGGCTTTAGCATCTCCATACATTCCTTTACCTTTACATCACCTCTCCATACATACAATCAAAGATTTTATATGTATGGACATACAAAAGAAATGCAGGTCTCAAAGCCATGACACGTAGTGATTTGTATATTAAACCTCCCTATAAACAAACATTTTACATATTACAATACACATAATAACAAATTATATGTCAAGCCTGCAGGTGACAGATATTTTGAAACATATCCAATAATGAGAAAAAAATATATTTAACAAATAATAACAGTGTGACTGTCATGTTTGGGTGGACAAGCCACTAGGGGGCACTGTGGCTTGCACAAAAATGGCGTCAGCCATGAGAAGGGCCAAGGCGAGAATCTAAGCAGTAACTAGATCTTCTCCAGAGCCTCTAGTGGTGAGGATGTTGGGCTGCTGGTTACCGCCAGGTTGCCGTCCTTGGGCACACCAGGGTGGGCAGGAAGATACATGATACACTAAGCAGAAGTATCATAAAGGACGACCGGGGTTAGGGCAGGCAGCAAGCAAGAGAGGTCAGGTCATAAGCCAGGGGTCAATACCAGGGATCCAGGAAATAGACACCAGTGACATAGAGGCCACTGCAGACACAGGAACACAAAAGACACTGGAAGCAGCAGGAGGCTCAGGTGACACAGGGATATCTACAGACAGAGAGGAACACTGGAACAACACAATGTTCTGGGAAAGGGAATGGGCTGGGAAACAGCAGACTGGGCAACGAGGAATTAACAGAGGAGCTGGACAGGGGAAACACTGAATTAACCAATAGGTGTACAGGAACTGCCCAGCAGAACTAGGGGCTCAGCACTAGAAAAGACACATTGCACGAACAGTGAATGAGCTAAATAGCCAGGGATGATAAAGAGGCTATTTCCTGATCGGCTGGCGGGATGGGCGAAGCTGATAAAACTTAGGAGCGCAGCCACGCCCAGACTCAGAACTGCCCGCATGCGCAGGGAGCTTTAGTGAGGAAGAGGAAAGTGTGACAGTGACAGATTGTTCACTAAAGTATTGGAACATAAAGCTGCACGTCTTCAAGTCATGATTTAAACTGTTCATAGAAATAAGTACAGTAAAATAATAAACAAGGAATCAAAGTCTTCACCAAGTAAATACGGTCCTGTACATTTATCTTCTTCTTTTTTTCTAGAATAGAATATTATAATATATAATTAATATAAATATTATAATATGAGTGATAGCCGGCATGGATTCACAAGAGACCACAGTTATCAAACATATCATTTTATGAGCAAGTAAGCAAAAATGTATGATCACTGAAATTAGTGGCAGTATGACCCTTAACCATTATTCACATTTACCTATTCACAAAACTATGCCATAAGACAAAGAGTGCCAAATGTTGAAATTATGCTGCGATTGGAGTTCTACATAAGGGATATTAGAGTTCCCTATTCTGCTATTATGTTGTAGCTGTTTGGGATGGAGTTGTTGATGGAGTCTTTCCACTTGCACCCCTCTGTATGCTCCCCTACTTTATTCATCTATGCTGTTCTGAAATGCCTGGAGTGCATTGGACAAACTAAGAGATTCTCAGATCTTAGGGGAGTTTGATTGTTTGAGCCAATCTACATAACGTAACTAGATAACTCTGAGGTGTAATATCTATTGTACTATAAAGGCATTTTTCTTTTGCCACACTGTTGTTTTAACAATTGTTTATGTGGATTTAAATATTTGCTTTGATAAAAGCAAAAACTCAAACAAGGGAGTGGCTTTAGATATAATATGTAAAGTTGGGCTCCACAGATGAGTAAAGTGCAAGTTTGGAGTCCATACCAGGGGTGGGCAAACTTTTTCAGTAAGAGGCCACAATCTTTTATAAAATTTGACGGAGGGGTCAGGCCGATGGAAGAGTGGGCAGGGCTATGCCATCATGACGTCATTGGACGTGACGTCATGATGGCATAACTCCGCCCATTCTCCCATGGGCGTTGCCTGGTGGTCGGCGGAGCCATTACGGCTGGACTCCAGCCTAGTGTCCTCCGGCCCACCCCTGAATTGGCCTAGTGGCCATAAAAATTTGCCTACCCCTGCTATAGACAAAAAAAATGGTTCCAAAGTGCTGCTTATCATCTGCTATTTATGGAGGCCTTCAGCTTTATTTCCTGTATGACCAAAAAAGAAAGAAGAAAAGATGGGCTTTGCTGCAATGAGTTTTTGTGAATCAAATAAACATGCGTTTAATGAAGTAAAAATGTTGTCCTAATTCTAACATAGATCAACTAAGCTATGTCCTAAGCTTAACAAAATCTCCTACATATTCTTATTACATAATATACCCATGTTAGAAAATGCACATGGGATTAAAGGAGTGTGTAGCAAAAGTTATCTCAAAGCCCGATGCGTTTCGCTCACAAAAGCTTCTTCAGGGGATTCCTTAAGATTATGTACTGTGTCAAAAAAATAATAAATACAGTATATATGTTATTATATAGTTATGATAAATACAGTACAAACACTAAACATATATGTAGTACCAAACAGTACAATGTAACGTTAAAGTAATCTGATTGTATATAAAGTTAGTAACCTTTAAGCACTTACTTTTTCACAAAGGTTTGTAGGAATGATTGTTACCCATTGAGAGAAGTGCAGGAATAGGACACATTAGGTGCATACTAAGATTATTTCCTGTAGATAGAAGAAAAATCAGGAAGTATTAATTTCTTTTATGTTTTCATTTATTTTAATGAAATTGTAGGAACATATTGTAGTGCCTTACAGCTTCCTTTCTGCTTGATATACTTAGATTTCACACAGGTGCTCAAGATTTTTTTTCATCATTTTTAATCTTCCTGTAACAATGTTTACTGCACAGATTGCACTAGAAGCTTGTGCAAAACCTATGTTATATTTAACATATAAGCATCTAGCCTAACAGTGTATCAAACCTTAAATAAACCACATCCGCTACCACATCCTGGACTATGTTTCCTTAATTTTAGCAGCAAGACTAATACATCTTATTTAAAAAAAATGCTGGTTAGCCTAAAAAACATTGTTTTAATTATTTGCATGTAATAGTATGTAACACTTAAAATGTATGTAGTATCAAATACAGAATTGCTTTGAAAATAAGAGAGAGAGAGGAAAGTGCAGAACTCTTATTACTTTATAAGTATATAAGTATAGTTTGCCTACCCCAGGGGTAATATATCAAAAAAAGGAAGACAAAGAGAATATACCCAGTCTTTTCTCTGTCTTTCTTTTTTTAACAAAATTACTTTGAGCTACAAATATGATTGTAGTTTCCTAATTAGGAACAAATTACTTAATAAAATTTGAAGGTAACCCTAATATTTGTACAAATTTGTTCAAATTTTAGTTAAGCCAAAATTCGTTTATCAACTTTATTTATTTCCCTTTTTTCTCACCATTCTAAATTCATGTTACTTTTATGAGCACTAAATGAAATGCCAAGGATTCAAAGTAAAACAAACAATGCAAACAAAAGGACTCTCATATGGAATCACTATGAAAGGTACATGTGTTTGTCAATGATACTAGTCTTTGTGCTGCTCTTGAACTGTTGCCATCCCCTGTACATTGCTAAAATATACTTAGGCAATGTACACACATCAGATGATTCTCGCCCGATACAAACCTAAATCTGATGTGTACAGAGGTCACTTGACGTCATTCATGGACCACTATGTAATGCAAGAGCATTGTTGACTGAATTCTAATTAATTAAAAAGATGGTGTTGGGGGAACCCACATCAGGAAGGATATGATATTGTGGAGCAATGAACAACCCATGGGTCCCAGGTAAATTCAAAGACGTGTGTTGTATCTTTAAAGGCACAAGTAAGCTTATGATTTACCCTCATCCAGTTTAGTTTAGCTGATACTGGGTCTAGTGGGGTGGATGGTGATTTCCATGCCCTTGCTAGTGCAATTCTGGCCGCCAGCGGCCATGCAAAATTTCTTTGTATTTGCAAGGGCATGTCAATCTTGCAAAGGAGAGCACTCCCTACATTGGGAGAAAGGGGAGTTTGTATCATCTTTGGCATAAGGTCAAATACTCTTCCCCAAAATTCCTGCGCAACTATGCAAGACCACCAAATGGGCTCCATGTCCCCCACAACCTCTGAAACACAGATCTATTGACCCCGGGAAACTCTGGGCAATCCTGGTTGGTACCAAGTACCAGCGATTTAAAGTTTTGTAATTCAGTTCAATCAGGCTCACATTAGGAGAAACTTTAGATGCTACTTTGATCTGTTGACCTATCTTTAAAATAATTCCTTTGTGCCTGGGATGAACTTTAAAATCTATTCCCTGACTGTAAATAAGCTAACTAACTGATTATAAGCTTTATTCCCACTAATGTCAAGATTTATGTTGCACTATGCCTTGATCAAACAGAGACTATGTCATTGAACAACTCATGGCAGGAGCAGGTCTTTAGGACTGGGGACCACACCTCTAGGTGTAGGAACTTCATCTCAAACAGATAAGAAGTACTTATAGGATACAGGGTGCACCCCAAATACAAATGAACTAATATATGTATAGGTATTTACAGACACCCAAAATTATCTGGACTTTACTAGTAATGGTATGTACTTAGTTGGACTATAAAATGTACTTTACATGGTCTAAAATATACAACTATATTTGGCATTTACATAAAGTGAATACTTGGGTCATTCTAAGCTGACTACACTCATTTTAAAAATAATGATAAAGATGATTTAATAATCTATTATGCATAGCCTACCCAAATTTTTGCATAGCATTTTATGCTAACACAATTCTCTACTCACCAGGAAGAAAACTGTTAGAAATGTATATGGGTATCTTACAAAACAAAACTAATGAGAAACTTACGTAAACCAAGCTTGTGCTTTTTGGTAATGATGAAACATGAATCCTTACATTTAAAAAGTAACTTGAAATGATGACTTTTATTCTAGAGGACACACCATAGAACTTACCTAGTAAACCATCACAAGGAACAGATAGGAACAATCCATGCACTGAAATGCATGTGTAGAAATATGTATTTGCACTTTTAAGAAAACTTATAATACTGCATATGATTTTATGACCACTTTGTACTAGTGTATACGGTGTATAGCTGTTACCTGATCAACAGAACAAACAAATCAATCATTTTGATACCTAACACAGAAAACACGTGAACAATTTTTTTTAGCCTTGCATATGTTTCTATAGGGTTGCAGCAGTGTAAGCCTAACTGTAAAATTCTCTTATTTGGTCTGTTATATAACCCATTCAATGCATTTTTATTCATTTGTTACTATGCCTGTGCAAAAACAAATAAAAACAAATGTGTTGATCTTGCAAAAAATCTTCAGTCGATAATTTCCTGTGCTCTCTTGCGTTTGCAAGATACAAAGTACGTTTGATTTTTTGCACACACAATATAGATAAAAATTAGGGGTCAGTGATATGTAACACAAGGGTGCAGGCTTCAGTAACATTAAACACAGAATAAAGACAGAGTATAGGGGTCAGTAATCAGTAACCCTGTGTATAAGGGTCAGTAGTATGCAATGCAGAGCTCAAAGGTCAGGACTAAGTAAGAATGCAAGGTTTAGTAGTATGTAGCACGGAAATCGGATGTCAGTAATATACATATTGACAGAGTGCAGAGGTGAGGAGCAGGTAACACAAAATGGTCAGAGGTATAAATTACACATGAAGCTAACACCTAATCCAAGCCTACCTTTAAAAAGAATTTCATTCAAAAGTCAGGGAGCTACTCCCATTACTCACCTCTATGTCCCCTGTCCAAAATCACCTCTGTATCCCCCATCTATGGATTAGCTTTACTTCCATCCACAGCTTTGCACCCCCTGTTCATAGCTAACACCTGCACCCATATCCACAGCTCAAATCTCCACCTCATTCATAACTAACATCTGCACCCCCTGCCCATGGCTCACATCTGCACCCCCTGCCCATGGCTCACATCTGCACCCCCTGCCCATGGCTCACATCTGCACCCCCTGCCCATGGCTCATGTTTGCATCCCCCATCTACTGCTAAACTCTATATCCCCTATCCATGGCTCACCACTGAATCCCCCTGTGTACTGCCAACTTCTGTATCCCCTTTCCATGGCTCACATCTGCATCCCCTGTTTACTGCTAAATTCTGTATCTCCTATCCATGGCTCACATCTGCACCCCCTGCCCATGGCTCACGTCTGCACCCCCTGCCCATGGCTCACGTCTGCACCCCCCGTCTACTGCTAAATTCTATATCCCCTATCCATGGCTCACATGTGCACCCCCTGCTCATGGCTCATGTCTGCACCCCCCATCTACTGCTAAATTCTATATCCCCCAGCCATGGCTGACCACTGACCCCCCTGTTTACTGCCAACTTCTGTATTCCATTTCCATGGCTCACATCTGCACCCCCCGCCCATGATTCACCACTGCATCCCCCATCTACTGCTAACCTCTATATCCCCTTTCCATGGCTAACCTCTGCATCCCCTTTTGGTTCACATCTTATCCCTAGGTTAAATTAGAACCCCTGTTGTGTATTTACAACAGTTTGGCAGGAGTACAAGTATGCTCTTTTTATTGTTGGATATGTTACCCCATTTTTTGTCTGAAGTAACTGTTCCAGATAGATGAAAAAACCCTAATGGGGTTCTAATCCTTTCCTATGTTATCCAAAAAAAGGTTTTGTCTGAATTTATGACCTAAATCCACTCATATCCTGATTCGCCTTGAGAGGTGATGGCAATGACAAGTTTATTGGGGTACCACCCTCAGAGAACAAAAACATACCCCGGGATGCTGTAAAATGTGCAGTAAGCTACCTGATAGGGGTAACAGCGGGTTCCTCTGCCCTGACTTCTCAGCCTATTTTGGAAACGAATACATTTGGTTCAGGCTTTGTGAAAGGTTCATGTTTTTGTTTATAATTTCTTACTTTTGATGGCAAGCCTAAACAGTAACTAAACTGAAAATAAAAAGCCTTCTTGAAGAATTCCCCCAACAGCTTCAAAGGTCAGATATCATCGCACACTTACATCTGCAGATCTTAAAATACAATAAGTCAGATTTGCATTAGTACTGAAAATCTGTTTCCTCCATCAGGGATGATACAGTACGTGACATTTCACAATGTTTACACACATCGAAACAGAAACCTATACTAGCTTATGTCCAATGAAGTGGCGTGAATATCTTTAGAATATAGTTAGCATGCGGGATCTGCACCAATATCAGCTCATATACATCTATACATAGACAGATTATATAATCCCTTGTTTACCAGGTATGATGTGCTGGAAAGACATTGTATGTATTTAATAATCATTTTAGTTTACATTAGATACTTTATCTGACTGATCATGTCTGAAACAAAATCAAACTTTGTGTAGCCACCATTAGGATTATAAAAGATTGCGCTATGTCTTTTCTTGCAAAAAAAATTCCAGTTTAAAGTTTTGAAAACAAACATTTTCATTGTTTTATCTTAAAACGGACTTCTCACATGCTTGCACCATTTTTAAATTATTTTCAGTTTACTTTTGCCTTTAGACTTTATTAAATAAACTTGACTCCCCAGTGATCCAATGTTGATATCTTTTTCCATTAATCTTCTTTTCTGATATCCTAGGTCCTGCACTGCAATTCTTTTATTGATGATGAAGCAGGCATCTCTATTAGTTCTGTACATGGCCCTGATTGGTGTTCCACTAAAGTAACTCTGTTTGATCCTACTTAGTGCATGTCCAAATCACTCGTGATTTAGCACATGCGCAGAACATAATCAGGATCTACTGAACTTTATTAAACCAGCAACCTTATGAGATATGTGATGTGGCTTTTCCAGAAGAGCTCAGGCTTCACCTGTGAATTAATGATGCCACAGAATAAAAGATGCAGGCACTGAGATAAAATAGTTTAAAAACGTCAGTAAAAATGTTTGATAGGAACAGCAACTTCAATTAAACACATTGGCATGAATATGAAATCTTTATGGTTGTGGGGGAAGTAGAAAGGGTTTGGGGGGATAATTTACCATGCTGAATTTTGATTTTTGTTTTTTTGTTTTTCAGAGATTCTCTCTTACTTTTTAGGAAATGTTGGGGTTTAGGAGTGGTAAAAGTTTTAAGGGTCTAATTACCATGCTAAACTTAATATTTTATTACCATAAAATCTGAAGCTGAAAAGATGCAACCCTAGGGATACGTGCCTATACATGGTATAGTATAAAATCATCAGTGGATATTATTTTGTTGTAATTTGTTTCAAATCTATATTTATTTACAGAGAAAATCTCTATGGCTCTGGCCGGTGCGCCCCCCAAGCAGGGTCCTTCTCCTGACCTCACTGGGGGGTGCATTGGCCAGAGCCACGGACCACCAAAATTTTCTCATGGACCACAGTTTGGGGACTGCTGATTTGCAAGGACAACAAGGCGTTCAATGGTATTTTGTCCTCAAAATCTCTTTATCAAGTCTGGGTTCAGACAAGCTGTTTTGTATTGCAGTTTACAACCCCCAGGCACCTAATGTCAAACACTAGGTGATAGGGAGCAATAACAGGTGGTAGCTGCAAGGCGTTTACAGGTGGCTAGTTCAAGTGGCTAGCTAAGCCTAGCACAGTGTTACACTTATTTTTTCACTATTTTGTATTAAAACTGCTCGTAAAAAATGCTTTGGTTGCATGAAGCAGTAAAGCTGCTTAAACAAAACATTTAGCCTGAACTTATCGTAATGGCTCATTCACGGCTACCCTTTGCAATACAGTAAGTTAAACACACTTGTGTTAATGTGCGCTGTCTTAGAACAGTGCATTGTTTATAGACTGCTCTATACTCCAGAAATCATGCTTAACCTGTTTTGGCAGAGCATGTTAGTGGGTTGCTGTGCATTCTGCTGCTATGGACTGTAAGTGTGTTAGGAATGTGTGTTTGAATGCATTAAATGCACCATACCTGTAGTTGTGCTCCAATACCTTTCCCTTAATGTAATAGTGTGAAAGAGCCTTAAAAATATATAATAGAACTTTGAAGAACAATAAACTTTGTGTAGGATTTTGTATTGTATAAAACAACAGATAATAACACTGGTCAAAAAACATTTTTTGCCAACAGATTAAAGTGATTTTAGGTTATGTTTGATGCACAGATTCCACGTACGGTATTGGTTTTGCTGGACTTCAATAATAACCTCATAGAAAATTAATGAAACATGAAAATGAATACTAAATTAAATACCTAAATAAATATTAAATATTATTTAAATATTAAATAATTAAATAAATTAATACTATTATTAAAACGAATATATAATTAAATAACTTTAAGAACTATTTAAGAATTTGTATTTAAACCACCCTGGCGATTATATCAGTCCCTCCATTAGCTTTCACTAGAGCATGCATTGCCCATGGTATGGTTTTAATAAGCTTATACAATGTCACAACCAAGATTTTACATTGATGATGGGAGAGTTGGACCACTCAAGCAAATCCCAAACATTCTCAATGGGGTTAAGGTCTGGTGGCAGCCAATCCACGTGTGAAAATGTTCCACTTTTTCACAATCTGAGCCTTGGGGTAGCATGGTGGCTTAGTGGTTAGCACTATGGCCTTTGCAGTACTGAGTCCCAGGTTTGAAACTCCAGGAAACTATCTGCATGGAGTTTGCGTGGGTTTTCTCCGGGTATTCTGGTTTCCTCCCACATACCAAAAACATGCAGTTAGATTAATTGGCTTACCCCCAAAATTGACCTTAACCTGTGTTAATGACATTCACGTTAGTGACATGACTATGGACTTTGTACAGCGCTGCGTAATATGTTGGTGCTGTATAATCACTGTGTAATAATAATAAATCCTGGCATTGTAATGTTAAAATGTCATCAGAGGGACATAACATTTACGAACCTACAACTGCAGCGATCCCACATCATATCATTACCCCAGAGGCGTGCGGATTTATTTGGCCAGACAGCGCCTATCTGCTTTGTTACAGTGCATTAACCTCCCTGGGCGGTAATCCCGTGTGTGGCTTGAGGTTAAATTAAAAAAATGGTACCTAGAAAAAAATGTATTGCTTTGACATTTAAAAATACTGATAAAAATACTGATATAATCGCCAGGGTGGTTAATAAAAGCATGTTATCATATAATTAATGAGTTGAGGCAACCCATTCATCTAAAAAATAATGCTCAAAAAACATTACATCAGCCAAAGTACTTTCTTCACAATTACTTTTACTTTATAAAAACCAAACGTAATAATTTAGAGGCTGGGTAAAAAGTTTGGTACAAAATAACTAAAATGTATCTTTGATTACAGAGTACATTTGCCATGGTATGGTTTCCATAGGCGTATGCAATGTCACAATATTTATTTCCATCCAGATTTGGAGTATTTTTTGCCAAGATCTTATATTAATGATGGAAAGTCAGACTGCTATGTAAAGTCTTTTCCTGCACTTCCCAAGGTTCTAAGATCTGGTCTCCGGGTTGTCCAATCCTTGTCTCATATTCCTAAACTCTTTCACAATTTGAGCCCAATGAATCCTGGCTTTGGCACTACCAGCAAGGAAGAAAAAAATCTGGTCATTCAGTACATTCAGGTAATCAGCCGGTCTCATTTTTTGGGCACATAACATTCAAGCGGACCTAAACTCAACATAACTTTACATAGAAGGGTAGACAACTCTTCTAAAATAAAAATGTTTGGGTTTTTTAGAAAACAAAATTAGGTGCAGCTTTGCCCTTTTTAAGTCTTCATTGCCCCGGCTTAATGGGAGCGCAGAGCCTCCCCGGATACCTACGTCACGCATAACGGGAGGCTCTGGCATGCGCAGAAGGGGCATTTGTCCACCAAGGGGAAAGCAATGCCGATCTCACACATGTGCAGTGAGATCAGCTCTTTTTTTTTTCCCTTCACAGCGGCTACGTTACCCCATCCCATACCTGAGCAGTGCCAGATCGGGTGATGAAGAAAGAAAACTAGAAGAAGGAGATGGAAGAGGAGACAGAAGACGCTCAGTGCTTCCTCTGCACCCAATCCCAGGATGACATGGGACCGGATCATGGGAAGGACCAGTGCCATGGAGGTATCTGCGATTAAAGGTAAGCGTCATTTTATTAGTTTATTTCCACTTTAATGAACCTAAACCTGACAACTAAAGCAACCCCAGATCACAACATTGCCCCCACAGGCTTGGGGACTTTTTTGGTCTCTCATTGTTTTTTTTTTTTTTTATAGAGGTATAAATATGTACCCACCTCTGAAAAGGAAAGGACAGAAGGAATGGATTATTTTATCATCTCTCATCTGGACTACAGTAACCTC
>NC_092865.1:70867125-70897330 GCF_032062135.1 Pyxicephalus adspersus | reverse complement strand
ATATACACATACACACACATACACATCCCATAAACAGCCCATGCACACACATACTACAACCAACATAAGCATTTTGCACGGGTCACACTTTTGGGGTTTGCAGCTGAACAGACCCCCCCTGCACATATTCTTGCCGTGGCATAGTATTACCCTTGGCATTGCAGAGGGGGTGTGTCACCTCTCTAACAACCCTCATCTGCATTGACTACAAAAAGGACTGGCTAGCCCCTGGCAAGGTACCCAACCCAAACGCTGTCATGGAGCTCTCCGCCATCGGGGAACAAGTGTTTGCAGTAGAGAGCATTCGTAAGAAGAGAATACGAAAGGTAAGACTTTATCTATTTTCTATGTTGTCATTGCAAAGCGTTCTCTAGGGACGACCATAACTTTCAATATGGCATATTAGCTTTACGCATCAATATTTACATCTGGCAAGGAAATATTGTCATGTGTTCTGCATAATATTGGGAAAAGAAATCACACCGGGCATATGTTATTTACAATCCACCCCGAGACTTGATTCGCCTTTCGATGTATATATTTCCTCTTGTAGTTTGTAGAGTGAAAGCCTGGCGAGTACTAGGTGGCTATGAATGGTTCAACAGGTGCTCGTGTGTACACGGTGAATCTGACATTCACTCTGATGGAGAATCTTCCAGCTCCATGTATTTCAGGGATTGATTCTCCTCCAGGTAAATGTCAGATCTCTATACCGACTGGACCAGCTGTGGTTTTATATCTGGAATATGTTTATTTCTCTATTGCTTGTACTTGATGGACTTATGTCAATATTCATCCTATGTAAGTATAAATTGACCGAAACGTCCTTCCGAAAATGAATATTGAATTTTTGGTGAACATCATAACTCACCTCTTTACATGGAATTCATTGGCTGTAATGTAATATATGCTTGGATAATGTCTAAATAAATTCTCACTTGTCAATCTAAACGCAGGTATTCATGAAAGTGATTGTAATGTATTTTCAGTGTATGAATCACAGGGAGCATTACAGAAATGGCTTTGTTCTGCAGGCACTCGTATAAATATCATTATTTTCTGTAATATTCTTTTTATTATTCATAAAGAATGGGAATGGACGGACTCCAATAGAGATAGCACTTTTACGCTACAGGTGACTCACTTGCTAATCTATAGGTGACTAAACCAAGTTGTGACTCACAGATGACTCACGCTACAAATGTTTATATTATAGATCGAAGATCTGCTCTAGCGAGGATTTGTTATCCAAAGAGCCCAATATTAAAAAGGAGGGGAACAGAAGTGTGTGACTTCTCAGTGTCCTTTTGTTATTGAATGTTAAAAGTCATTAAGATACAGTTCTGTAGTTTATTCTCTGTAGAATAAGATGATCGATGCTCTTATTTATTTCATTATTGAATATCTTAATTGGTAGAATTGACTACCAGTCAAAATCTAGACAAGTTAGACGGTCATATATTTATAAATATTAAGCATGATTAGAGCTAACACGTACAATCTATTTAAAGAAAATAGTTCATCTATTATTGTTACCCTGTATGGAATAATTTCTTCTTGATACAATATGTCACCTAGTAAAGACATTGTCATTTGTCCTATGTGATGAGTACCGTCTTTCTCTCTTCCTTTCCAGGGAAAAGTAGAATATCTTGTGAAGTGGAAAGGCTGGCCCCCCAAGTAAGCTATAATAATATATAGTCGTGTATGTGTGTGTGTGTATATTATATACATTATTGTGCTTATGTCATTTATAATGGCTTTTGTGTTTATTGATGGAAAATGTCAGTCCCATTTTATTTAAAAGTATAAATTCCAGTTATAACAGTATAATGTTTGATTTATTCTTCTGAGAGATTCTGTTTAAGATAAACAAATGTTTGTAAAGCAACGTAGCACATGATTACCAAAGAACACATGCTCGGTTCCAACTAGAAGCATCTTTTGAATTCTCCCGCCTTTGGATCATGTGTGCGGTTAGAGGGAAGTGGCTTGACAGACCATAAAAAATTTGTTTTCTTTCTCAATAGTTCTCATATCTCAAATTAGCTATATATATGCATTCAATTACCAATAAATAATTATTATTTATAATTAGATCAGCCACTTGTTTGGTGCAACATGCACATTAAAGTTGTACAACTACCAGAAACACTGACCTTTGCAACTAACAAATATTCATATATCGCCAACCTATATGGCAGCCTAGTACGCAAAGAAACAAAATACACATACAGGAGTATATACGTTTATATTAAGGGCAGCTTTGTAGCGTATACATGGATTCTATTATCTAAAACACCTAAATAAGTTACTCTTTATGATAGACTTTTGTCTGCAGTCACTGCTCTTTGCAATCCAGCCCTTAGAGCTTTAATGAGGTCAATACTGCAAATTATTATTATTAGTATTATTAAACAGGATTTATATAGTGCCAACATATTACGCAGTGCTGTACATTAAATAGGTAAAAAATCTACCTCTGTAGTTACCTTTTACAATTACTTTACAGCAAAGCAAGATCTGTTGTTATAACGGGTGACAGCAGGATGGATAAAATATTCTTCTGCAGAATTAACTTTCTCCCCATGCATTTATATTTCCCCCTAGGTTAATTGGCTTCCCCCGAAAATTGACCGTAGACTGTAATAATGACATATGACTTAGATTGTGAGCTCCTTTGAGGGACAATTAGTGACATGACTATGGACTTTGTACAGCACTGGGTAATATGTTGGTGCTATATAAATACTGTGTATTAATAATCATAATAATAATATTAATAATACTAATAATGCATTGTTTGTTCCTTCAGTAATAACAAACCTTGATGTTGCAGATGGGTATTTTAACAACAGATAAGAAAGGTATAGACACTATTTGCTCTCTATACCTGCAGTGCAAAAAGCTGGTGGCCACTCATTTGGGGTTGTCGCAATTTTATACTAAATCAATTAGAAATGTAGTTTAAATATAAAATTGGCATTTTTGTTAAACTGTAAACATAAGATATATTTTCTTTTATTTTGGATTAGAAAGGATTTTGGAATCTGGTTAATTGAATGAATGAGATGCAGGGGAATATGTGCAGAGAGCCAGCAGAGAGCTATGTGTTCTCTTGGTACTGCCTGCTCCTAGATAAGGCCTGCCTATTGAATACGTCTTGTTTATCACCTCTAATCTGACTGGGGGAGTGAGAACTCATAGGAGGGGGAGCCGAGCGAGTGACGCATGAGTCATATGTTCACTTGTTTACTTCAGCCTGTGCTGCAGTGTGCGCAAGAACAGCAGAGGAAAGGTGTGCACACTGTAACCCTTTGTGTATCTGCCGTCCATCATGTCCTGTGCAAAATGCATTATTACAGACCCAATGTTACATCTCCAATGCAGACATTTTTTTCTATTAGCTGGTATAAATAAACCTTCAGTAAGATGGCATTCAGTGTTTTTTTTTTTTTATCTGTTTGTGGTGACCCTGTTAGAAATAAAGGATGTGCTGCAAAATAGGTGTTCACATTTATCTTATCATAGATTATATATACCTGCATGCAATGGTCTATTTCTGTTCAGGATGACCGTACATGTTGGATCTTTGTAGGCAATACATCCTGTTTAAACACTGACACAGCAATTGGGTGCATCCACATATTGAAATACCACTCACTATTGTACACCAAGATGTGCTAGGGAGCAGGTCTGGTTTGCTCCTTTTTTTTTTTTTTCATAGACAAAAACGTAATAGTATTTTGTCATGTGCACATCACATTTACTACTTATTGACGGAGAAGAGAGAGGACTGCAGCAGATGCTGGCAGTAAGGTATTATATTAGATAGGATAGACCAGTGGTGGCCAACGTTTCAGACCCACGGAGCACTAAATGTACCACCAGTGGTCCGCGGACCACCGGTTGGGGACCGCTGGGATAGACGATTTGGATATTACATTTTGATAGGGAAGCAGAAAGGTATAGAATAGCAATATAAAAAGAGAATAGCATAGTATAGTGAGATTGAAGAGCAGGGACTATGGCTTTTGTTTACATCTGTCTATATGTTTAGAGTAATGCAAAACTTATTCAAAGCAGGTCAAAAGGAGATCTATCAGTGAATTCTAAATGAAATCAGAAATGCCTCAAACTAATATCAGACCAATGCCATCATGCATGTCAACACAGACCTTTATTGTTTTGAGGTTACATGCAGCAACCTAGGTTTTACATAAAAAAATGCAATATATATATATATATATATATATATGTCTAAATCTAAAGATTTCAAGTGAGCCTAAAATTCTATGGGTACAACTAAAAATGCAGCAGTCTGTCAAAAGAATAACAAAGTGGTGTTTGTGTCTTTCTGGAGTCCCAACATCGTTCTTACCCTTGCTGAATGCAATGACAGGAGCATGGGCACGTGGCCAAAGATCCTGGTAACCCACAGTGGAGGAGCGGGCAGTGCCGGATTGGTTGTCATAGAACGCCATTTGGACACCACTGGACACTTCATTTACATTTTGTGGCTCTTTTTACCCCGTTCTGGGAATGGATCACAGGTACTTTGTACTGGTTCCCACAGTTTGTGTGTGTGTGGGGGGGCGTGACTTGGGGGGTGGTTTACAATGGTTGATTATCTATGCGAAAAACGAACCCGGCTTCGTTATTTGAGATAAATTTTTTTTTAATTTTGCCCCCTCTTTCCTTGGCAAGGATAGGAGAGAGAGGCACACACCCTCACTTTCCCATTTCCTATCCAGGAAGGTCCAAAGCCTAATGAAGTGGCTGGTTTCCAAATTAGGGGAACCCCATGCTTTCTTATTTTTTTCTGCTCCAAAAAAACGCTTTAGCATAAAAAAGGCCATTTAGTTACCTGCACAGGAATTTGCAAATGCCTCAAAAATCAAGAAGTTTTGCCTGAAAATGCACAGTTAACATTGTGTTTAACATTGTGTTTGCTTTTTTTTTTACCTCCAGGCTGAACATCACCTTAGTGTTTCTTTGTTACCATAACAAATGACACCTGTAAAAATGTTGTATTCCTTCCCACTTTCTTTCCTATTGACAGCGGTTCTCAAGACAAATAGTGAGGCTAGATGGGAGATAAAGGACACAAACAACAATAAAAACCTGTATATTGTAGGCTTTATAGTGCTTACATTAAGCTCCTTTTGTGGTTTTCCATGTCTGAAGTGCCCTTTCAGTCATAAATATTTTGGATGAATGTACCTCCCAATTATTTATGATTGTTTTTTTAGTTAGTTAAGAAAACAAAAATGCCCATACCTGCAGTATTACAAAAATATAATTTTAGTAGCAAGTAATCCATCATAACCAATTCAAAAGTACAAAATATTTTAACCGTAAAAAAGGGGGAAAAAGATATACAGCAGCCCATGTCATTTTCATTTGTTCTCCTATTACATAAATGTTTTAAATAGAACAGACGGTGACGTAGGTTTAAACTTGTGAATGTAATTTTCCTGCTTTTTCAAGTAGAAGTAGGTTCCTCGGCTTATGTTCTGGCTTCTCCCCGCAGTACTTCTTTAGGGGTTTCTGCGCCATATCTTTCCATGCCTTATTTAGCATCTAGTGTCATGTATTCCGAGATGTTATATTATGCACATTTCATCACTTTCTAAAACCTAGCCTGCTCTCTTTAACTCCTTTCCTAATGTTTTAGGTGGATAACCTGAGAGGATCTTATGAGTTGCACCACACCCTTCATATATCATAACAAATACCAAAGGGCAACCCTAAGGGAAAATTTGTACGGCCTTTAACGGTGCTAAATACCAACACTCACAACAAGTTATGTTAAAAAAAGTCATTTGACAATTTGTCCTTCTGGGATCACACACTCGCCGCTTCCTGTCTGCCCTTTCTGCACACAGGAAGTGGTGAGTGTGTGATCCAAGCAAGACAGATTGTCGAAGAAAGGTGTACTATTGTGCTCTACCCAGATAATACAACGAAAGGTGATATTTTACCATTTTGACTATATACACTGTGGTGCATTAAAAGAGACTGTTTATGTCGTTATGGGGTCACATCACTCATAACTGCATGTAAAAGTCAGTCTTATTGGTTTTATAAACACAATCCTTTTTCTCAACACCAATATTTCAGTGACATAATATTAACTCGATCAACTTTTATCTGAACAAATATATAGATGAGGCAATATTAACACTGTGTCCTTCTGATGAACCTTACTGGTGAAACCCGTTAAGGACTGTAAAAGTTAATCTTCATCAATACAATTTTTGGATTATTCAATTGTTCTTTTGTATGCTGCAAGCATTTTCTGTGATATTTTTTCAAATTTTATATAAAAAATGGTAAAAAACTTTTTTAACATATTTTGTTGTGAGTGTTGGTATTTAGCACCGATGAAGCCTGTACAAATTTTCCATTTGGGTGAAAAAAAACCCCTTTAGTATCCTTTCCTATTGGCCTACTATGCTAGGTGGCCTTACTGAGCAATAAGAAAGAAGAGTACCTAGCTATCAAAGTAGTGACCCATCGTTATCATGTTACTTATTTCAAGCTGCTGGGGGCGTGCCATGCTTTTCTGTTGAAATAAAAAGGGAGCATTTTCCCACAAATGAGCTGTGTTTTATATAAGAGAACAACCCACTGCTTGTATCCCACATGGGTTTTGGCACTTTATTACTGCAGGAATCTGACAAATGCATGATTTTTAATAAAAGCCCTGTTCTATAAAATATTGAAAATGAATATGTATAATCTGTATATTTTTATTCTAGGTACAGTACCTGGGAACCAGAAGAACACATCCTGGATCCACGACTCGTACTGGCTTATGAAGAAAAGTATGAAGTTCCTTTCACATTGATATAGAGTTATGTCATGCCTTTAGGGGCAGTAGCAGATTTTAGTAAATGTATCTTTTCCAGTTATACTTTTATACTTTTTTTCAAATACTAACACATGGCTTCCCTTTTGGTGAAATGTGTCACACTTACCTCTTCACTAAATCTCAGGCGTGTCTCTCCTGCACATGCGGGCAGTTTTGACCCTGGGCATGCCTGCGCTCTCAAGTTTTATCAGTTTCACCCAACCCACCAACCAATCCGGAAATAGCCTCTTAATCAACCCTGGCTGTTTAGCTATCTCAGACACAGCACTCGGCGTTCGTGCAAGGTGTTTCCACTAGTTCTGAGCCCCCTTGCTTCGCTGAGCTAGTTTACACCTGTTGCTTAATTCAGTGTTTCCTCTGTCCAGCTTCTGTGTTACTTCCTTGTTTCCCAGTCCTTTGTTCCCCAGCCAATTCCCTTGTGCTCTTCCAGTGTTCCTGTCTGTGGATATTCCTATGTTACCTGTGCCTCCTGTTGCTTCCAGTGACACCTGTGTTCCCTGTGTCAGCAGTGGCTCTTGTGTCACCGGTGTCTATTTTCTGCATCTCTGGTATTTGTGGTATTTGACCCCTGGCTTGTGACCTGACCTCTCTTGCTTGCTGCCTACTATGACCCTGGCCTTCCTTGACAATTCTTCTGCTTAGTGATTTGCTACCTTGTATCATCCTGCCCACCCTGGTGTGCCCAAGGACATTACCCTGGCAGTAACCAGCAGCTCAACATCCTCACCAGTAGAAGCTCTAGAGAAGACCCGGTTACAGCTTAGACTCTGCCCCTTGGCCCTTCTTAGGGCTCACACCACATTCGTGCAAGCCGTAGCGCACCCTAGTGGCCCTGTCTTCCCATGGGTTACAAAATGTGACAAACTTTTGATGAAAACCTATTGATATACCTATTTGTAAACGGTAACAATGAGGTGTGCAGAACTGAAATCTAGGATAAGCATGCAGTTACAAACCTAAATACTGTGTTCATATTAATGCCGATCCTGTACAGAGACTACAGAATCCAGTATGTATATTGGAAACCAGTTTAGCCCCTCAATCATATGTCAGTATACCTACATTACATATTTTTTCTTACAGCAACAAATAAAGGCCACATCTAATCTAATTCAATTATAAACTGAACTCGACTAATGCTAGACGTTTTAAGTGCTAAACCTTAAAGTCATCATTGTAGTTTTTGCCATGTGCCCCTCAACAACATAGTCCTAATTCATATATTGGGTGGGTTAACATGAAACTACAGCACTGTATACCAATGCAGTCTTAAGTTAGGGAAACTAGAGTACTCTATAGGCATTGCCGTAGCATGCTAATGGGAAACTGCAGTAATATCACATATGTGCTGTCCCTGGTCCTGCAGACAGCAATTGTCAATCATCAGGAACATGACTGGGCAGATGTAAATACATTTTTCAGTCACACCTTTAGATGACATAAGCAATCTGTTCCCAGACCCATAAAGATCATCTTAAAATTCATAAGCCAGTCCATAGAAAAAGCGTTTGACTTTTTTAGGGACAGTTTGTGTAGGAACACATAAAAGGTTTATCTGAGATTCTAACATAGAAAACCCAAAGGATAGACTTTGGGAACATCACCATTTTTCTAGTTTTTACTAAAATGTTAGGTCTAGTAAAATGTATGAATCAAAAATACTAATGTTATACAAATGTTAGCAGTAAACTTGGAGGTTACAAATTGCAAAAATGTACCAGCACTAAAATATAAAATCAAAGTTGCATAAAAAAGCCTTTGTATAGAACAAGTAATGGTTTAGCAATTTACATACTTTCTGCAACCATGCAAGGAATTGAATGTATACCTTTACCCAAGGAAGTTTGTAGTCCAAATTAGAGTAATTTAAGGTGACAAGGTTGTTGTTCCGTAGATACACTACAATGGGTGTGTGTTGTTACCCTTGGAAAGGAGGTATGTTACTGGCTGGATCCAGTTGATATTACCACCACCAAGAAGAGGTTTTTGTTAGTAAAGCAGTTGAAGACGACTAGCAGCCATAGAGGTTATTTGTGTTTTGAAGGGCAGAATTACATCTCTCATCACTCAACACTTAATCACTTAAATTTGCTTGTTCAAAAAAGTATATGACCACTAAAAATTCCACTCCCTTGATAACCTAATACTTGATTCAAATCCCTATTCACGATCCTTCCCCCTTTTTTCTTTTATAATAAATCAAGGAAATATACTAGGGTAATTTACTGACGTATAATATGGAGATTATACAATTTAGTGTACTAGGGAACATGAATAGCAGGAGCCGATATGAGATATATAACTCCTGTGTGTTAAATGATATTAGCTTTCACCCTTTGTTAACGCCACTCCTTGGTACTTACTGTTGAAAGTTATTGGTGTTCTGAAAGTGGTAATTCTATTTTATTTTTATTTTTTTGTCAATTAAGGGAAGAAAAAGAAAGAGCTGCAGGGTGCAGAAAACGCGGTCCTAAACCTAAACGCCTCCTGCTGCAGGTATGAACTGTTAACCTCTCTAAATGTAGTTAACACTGCATGCTGTACTAACCTAATGAATGCTGAAATACATTAAAATGATGCAAAAGCTTGTTTCATTGAACACTAAAACTAATCCACCATCTCCTCTTGTTATCCTGTACATCTGCTTTTGTGGTTGTTGTCATTCCATCAATGTAAAACACTCTTTATTTATAACAACTCTTTCCACTTCCTTTGCTTTTATTTACAATTATACAAAGTCCAAGCAGTTAATCGAACATGAAATTCGTGTTGGAGAGAGGTGTACCAGTAATGGAATGGTAAACGGTAGTCTAAGATGTCTTTAATTTGGGCCCATTCCCACTAGATGCATGTGAAGGAGGTGATCTACTAAGAAGTGGTACCATCTGGTTAGAATATATGAGGAAAGTTAGAGAAATATCAGAAAAATCGGAAATTTTAAAACTTACTTTTGTTTAAGTAATGTGAGGTTGCTTAGGGGCAAGCAAGTGTTGCCAAAACCCTAATGTAATGTAATGTAAAAGTCAGGGAATTAAGTGATATGAAGTAAGCTGATGAGAGCTTCGTAAGTACCCCAGCCTTGTGGGCATAAAAAAAGGTAGGTTGTTCTGTAATTAAGAGAGCTGGATGTGGATTAGAGGTATATTGAGGAGTTTCAATTTGAAGTAATTGACACTTAAATTACTAAGGACTTCAAATCTTTGAAATTTCCAGAATATTAAGGGAATTGATGGAGATATATATATATATATATATGTGTGCGTATATATATATTTATATATATATATATATATATATATATATATATATATATATACACAGGAGAGGGAATAAGGCGAAGTTTTGTAGATTCTATCATAAAGGAAGCTTGTAACTGATACAAATCAGGATTAGAAAATGTACTAAATAAAATGCATGCTGATGCATGCTAATGCATAGTAAATACAGCAAATATGATGATTGTATTGTGCATTTTTTTAATATGTGCATCAATTAGTTTTCCAGGATTGTGGTGTGTTTTTCATGCATTCTAAGGTAAGCCCTAAAGAAGCAGTAAGAAGGCTGCTATTGCAGACCTCTCTTAAAAAGTATTTAGTAATTTACTCAATCTAAAAGCTCTGTACAAACAATATTGTATTGTATGCTTTTCAGGAAATTACAGACATCCTTCCCAACAAGAAGCTTACATCTGAAAAATGGCGACTAAAGCCTCTGTCCCCAAAATGCTTTCTTTCCAAATTTTGGTAATTTTACCAATAACTTTTACCAGAAGGCAAATGTGTTATGGCTGAGCAAGGAGAACCATGGAGCAAGACAGCCCTTCCCACTGTGGTGGGACCTTAGAAGAGTTGTACATCCTGGAAATCCTGATAATTGTCTAGTCAATGATGATCTGTAAAGCAAAATGATCCATCATTTTCCCATAGTAACTGTAAACACTTTTTACAAAAAGTGCTGCATCCTTCTGTATTAGAAAAGTGTTATAAACCAATATTAGTTTATTGTTGCAAAGGCAAGAGTGCTCGCCACTGGGCCGCCATACCTAAAAACTTTATTAAGATTTTAATAGATTTGCATTTTCACTGGTTGGTTTTAACCTCCTGTCCAAATGTCAGCATATGTGTCTGGGTATTACAAGGACCACAGGAAAAAAATCACAATGGCAAAATAGGGTTGAGTTTTATTAAAACATGAAAAATAATCTTACAAGTATTAGTATTATTTAACCCACAAGAGTTGAATTGGGATATAGCAGTGACTACTATTTTTCTTGTTTTGTTACAGAGGTTGTATGGTATGGACCTGCGTAGTGCACACAAATCAAAAGAGAGAAATCTCTGCTTTTCTCTGTCTCGAAGATTCAGCAGTGGGCTGGGGACTAAACCTGCCACGACATCCTCAGTTCCAGAGAAAGCCAAATCACTGCAGTTCCCTCTCAGCAAACAGCGCAAGGGGCGAAAGTTTTTGTGCCTGTCTCGTAAAAAGTTTTTAAGGGTGCCTACCTTCGAGTCTCTAAGCCGGAGATCAGAGTTCTTTGCCAAGGAAGATGAAAAGGAAGACACTCAGACCATTCCTGAATGGCAAGAAGAGAAATCTACTGAAGAAGACAAACAGGAAGAAGACAAAGAGGAACATGCAGATGAAAATAATGGTGAGTAAATCTGTTAAGATTTTAATAAATGCATGTCGTAAAACTACTTACTGATTTATTTGATTTGTTTTTAAACATTAAAAGACAAAAGCTGCCAAGCTCTACTTTAAAGAAACATGTAGTAAAAGAAATACTGAGGTTGCTAAAGTTCAGTACCGGTGTATACCGTCTGTTGCATAGGTCGCCAACCGGTCGTTCGCGAGAAAAATTTTGGGGGTCTGGGGTTCTGGCCGGCGTACCCCCAAGCGGGGTCAGGAGAAGGACCCCGCTGGGGGAACGCACCGGCCAGAGCCACGGAACACGTCCCAGGCGCAAGGAAGTGGGCGGGCTGTGTCCCTGACTCAACCTGCCCCCTCTCCCATTGCAGGCTCAGATCTGCAATGGGAGAGTGAGTGGGGCTATGTCATATTGATGTCACTCTGGGGGAGATTTCTCCCTCTGAGTGACACCTGGCTCCCCGTGCATGCGCCGGTGATTTTAGTTGTCCGCGGAACTGAAAAGGTTGGTTACCACTGGTCTATTGTGCTGCATTGTCATATATATATTTTTTTATTCGTTGTGGTGCACTGGCAGCCTATACGTACTTTAGTGTTGCCTTTTTATGCCACAGTTTGGTCTGTGAACCCCTCTGCCAAAATAAAGCAAAGATTCTGGTTTTGGAATATCTGAATCTAAGCCAAGCAGTAGGCAGTGTAATCCTTTTTTGGCCCTGGCTGTTGCTCTCCGTGTATATTGTAACTAATATAACTAAGTATAATAAATAGCAACTGTAAGGCTATGTGCATACGTCAGATGATTCTCGTCCGGTTCTTGCCTCGGCTTGTTTTAGACAAGAATCTGACTTGTGGACAACGCTCGTCCGGTGTCGTTCATGGATCCGTCCTGAGGGAAGACGAACAACCGCAAAGGAAGTGGGGGGGCAACCGCAAAGGAAGTGGGGGGGGGGGATAAGGTGCCGCTTGTTAGTTCTCCTCCCTCCCCTGTACTGTATGTACCAGAACTGTATGTACAACACTCCTTCATTCATCTTCGGTCTTTTGTCATTGGAAATATTTGTGAAAGATTGTTTCCAATGACAAAATCTAACGTGTACATAGCTATAGCCTGTTAAAGTAAATAGTGCACAGTGCTGCCATTTGCTTGTGGGGGGGGGGGCAGAACTGTAACCCTGTAGCAAATGTACACAGTAGACAGCAGCTCCTCACTTTGTTAGCAGAAAAAGCAGCAATATTCATATTAAATCAGCTGTTTAATGCAATGCAGGTTAATGCACTGACATTAACACACAGAAAGGGACTGCTTAGTGGTTAATGGACCCTAACAGCTTTGTGTCTGTTAAGAACTTTGAACATAAAAAAGAGGTGAATGTGGGCTTGGTTTCAAGTACTTTTACTGCATGTTACGTAAATATTGCAGTTCTTACAGTCTGTGCACAGGTTCACTTAAAGTTATTAACCTCTTCCTGCTGTGATCTTTACATTTTAATGCATAATTCAGTTTAAGCTTAACATGCTTGTGACTATTCTTTACACATCTGTGGTTTTCCTAGATCTAATTGTTGTTTACGACGATTTTTTTTTTTTTCCAGATGATACAAAGACACCTGCTTCACCTCCTTGGCTTCCTTCTGTGCCCACACCAATTGAGATCATTGTTACTGACATCACCTCAAATTCCGTCACGGTGACATTCCGTGAAGCCCGGTCGGCAGAAGGCTTTTTCCGGGACCGCGGTGGCGAATCCTAGCTGCTTCCTTTCCCGCTGTTGTATCTTTCTCGTATTCCTGTTTCTTCCTCTTCTGAACTGAAGTCTGAAGACTAGAAAGTAACTGCAAGCAAATGGGCGTTTCAACTTAACTGGCCCGTGTAAAAGTGCAGTACAATGTTTCTGTGATAGCAAAGGTGTAACATTTCTTCCAATATTTAATGCCAGCTCCACAAGCTAAAATTGAGTTTCTCAAAATGATCTCCCAGTTTAAAGGCATCTAATGTTCTCCATTAAACTAAAATACAACAATGTTTTGCATGGGAAGAGATGCCAATTGTGAAAGATACTGCACAGAAAAGGTGCCATAATGATGGCATTGTACAGTTGCATCATATTTTGTTTTACTGGTAGGTGTTTTTAGCTACAGTAACTCAGCGTCTTGTAATAGCAGATTATATTAAAACAACACCCTGTACAGTATGATTAGGTAACAATAATTTTACCTGTACTCACACAACAGCTTGTAGTAATCCGACTTATCTATTTGCACTCACATCACACTGTAATGTTCAGATGCTTGAATGATGTTCAGTCAGTTATTGTACAAGCTTCTGACAGTTCTCATTCAGCAATATGTATATTTATAATGGTATTAGAACTGCTGTATGTGCTATCCGCTTCTGTGCTAGTATGCTTTACTTGTATAATAATGATGAACCATTTGCACATATGGTACATATGGTGTAGTTTACCTTTTACAGGTTAAATTCTTAAACTTGATCACTATCTTGTAGTAATTAGTGATGTATACATGAAATTTTTTGCTGGCAGATCTTTCATCATTGTCTGGGCAAGTGGAAATTTTTACTGTTTATATATCACTTTGGGGTCATAGATTATTGGGAATCACAACAAAGATATAAATATTGGGAATAATCCCAAAGTATTGTGGGGTTATTTACCACCTTTGGAGTATGGGAAGGTATACAGTATATACGTCAACTATGTTTTAGTTATTTGCTTACTGGGATATCCCTTTACATGTATCTTACAACTACATATATAATCTTACAACATGTATCATATTTTGGTATTTTAAATTCCAGTCCTAGAAGGAAAAGCAAGAAAATGACTTTTGCCTATGAAGGTTGATATCAAGTGTTGATCCCAGTATTACATCCAGAGAGGAATTACATTGATATAAGAAAGATATATCTATATCATGATGAATTCAAAGACTTGATCCTCTGTATAAAACCAAAATATGCAAAAATTGGCCACAGGGTAAAGTATTTGTGAGGCCAGATCTATGGTTAGTTAAAATAAGCACTTTATTTTGCACTAGGGTTTGGGGGAATATAAACATATAAAATGCACTTGTATTTTAGGTATTTGATACAGTGTCATAATGACATATATGTCCAAGACTATTCTAAGACCTCATACACATGAATGATGGAGCTCCAGGGCTCCAGACTGCATTCTGCACATATTTGAAACCCAGGGGTTCCAGCCAGGGGTAAATCAATGGACCTGCATTGTCCAGCATGGCTTATAAGCTGCAGGCAATGTTCTATACACAGATTGCAGCAAAGTGAGGAAGTCTAAGTTCACTAAGTGCTTGCTCATTTTCATATCTGTATATGTACAAAGTCTAGGTTTTTGGCATATTTAGAGATACATCAGTTCATTTTTTCTATCACATGTTTTGACAGCCGACATTTACTTATTACAACAAGGAACTTTGCCAGATTCTGTGTCCACATTGATTATTTTATATTAGACATGCAGAATAAAAAAGCAAAAACATTTTTTTATTTGTGACTGATTACCTTAAATTGAGCTTGGCCCATGCGCACAATTTGCAGTAAGCATGTTTGCCCAATGTTCCCTTCATCAAACTACAGTGATTCCTACAGTTGACTGTGAATCATTATTTGTGGACACGATTAGGCGCTGGATTTTTTGGGCACACAAACTTTATTCAATATACACGTACATGAAATACATTGAAAACAAATATTTTGACCTCTAAATCTGACCAATAAACCTAACATGCATCCCTTTAGAGATAAGAATTCTTTAATGCCTAGTTACCAAGGTCAAATTAAAAAGTGTAAGAATGCTTTAAATAATTTAAATATAAGTCTATGACTAATTTACCTAAATTACCTATATAGAAAAATATTTTTTAAAACAAATACATTTTATACTGTACAATCTTTTATGAAATATCCAACTGAGATATTTGTATTATGAGATGGACAGACATAAATCTAATAATAAATTGACAGTTTAGCAGTTTACACAGCCTAAAAGTTTTCATTTATATGTATAACACTTGGCCTGCTTCAGCTGCTTCTGTCAAAGTTCTTCTGTATGCATGATGAAGAATCACGGGTCAGCCCATCAATTGTAGGTTTATATCTGCTGGTCACATAAAGCCTAAAAATTTTCTCTGCAAAAAGTTTTTTTTAATCACAATTATAAATCCGAAGACAGTGCTTGTAGACATCAGTAATGTATGTGCCTTTGCAATGGCAGACTGCAGTTAGTATGTTGTTGAGTGTATCTGAGTATTCCCATAGGTAGCAGTGTAAAGAAGTAAACCTGCAGAATGGGCTAACAGTTTTTATGATGGAGAGTTTGATTTAAAAAAAAAAAAAAAAAAAAGTCCCCCAAGTGCCTGAATGCACGGTCTTGTGAAATTGTATCCATTGTTTAAAAGCCAACCATCTACAGCACTTAATTATACAAAAAAAACTTAGTTCTGAAGAAGCCAATGGCAAAGAATGTCCATGGAAATGTAGGCTCCTTTTTGATAAGGTGCAAATATCCAAAAACATATTGCATTTATGTATTTCTAGATCCTTAACTCAATGGTTTTCTTTCCCTGCATTTGGGAAACAAGGCAACAATTATAATTAGCATATGAACTACAATAATAAGTCAAAACTAAATTACTATTTTCTTGCTTTTCTACTTTTTTTTTTTAGTGGACACCCCTTACTCTATTTTTCTGCTGTCCTCCGTTATTGAAGATTCTGTAGTAACTTGCTAAGCTAACTAAGCTCTTCTAAGAAATCTAATCTCATTGATAATGTCCTGGATATCTCATATCTTTATTCTGGTATGCTGATGTATATACTGGGAATTGATATGTAGCGTTTATCATTAACATTTTGTTGTGTGTTACACTGAGGTACAGTTTAGTACAATTATTTTTGTGTTCCTTAGGGCTTTCAAAAGAAAATTAGTAATTAGTAAAAATATATTTACTGAACCCTTTTATGTGGTGTGCTGCTTTATTATGAAGTTTAGCAGCAGCTTAGTTGTACCATTATATACATATTATATTGATTTATATACTTATGTTGTATGAACATTTCATAGTGCTTAGGACCAATTGAATATTATGTTCTTTAGCTTGCCTATAATAAGTATCTAGGTGTCTGCATTCTATCTATTGATGATAATTTGCACACTTTAGTACAAGGTTGAGCTATATAAAAAGTGTTTAATAATTATGAGTGTTCATTTGTAGCAATCTGCTGTACAATGCATGGTGTAAGATACTTCCTCATAGTTAATTAAACCTTTTTATGAAAGATGTCGATTAATGTGGCCAGTTCCACAAAACGGTAACATTTTTATAGGCCATCTTCAACTTTCTTTACTCTTGTTTCTCTTTTATTGTGCTTGTGTTTTTTTTTTTTTTTTGTTTTTTGTTTCTTTTTGTTTCACCTACTGAAGAGCTGCACAATATTATATTTTGCTACCGGGCAGGATGCCTCAGATGGGTCAGACTATAGAAAATTATGCATGTAAGTCCATAAAGGACACGTGTGGGACTTTGCCACTAGTGAAATGGTCAGATCCACTGCTTTAATTACATATATTTCTGTTCCCATGTGTTAGAATTATTGGGAGATTTTCTGTTGAATATAACATTTTCACAAACCATTTTACAATAATAATACATTTTATTTTTTTATTCTCATTTAATAATCATCCCTTGTTAATTAATTTTCTTTCAAAGAAACATCTTACTTAAACTGGATTCTGAAGATTTTTCCTTTTCAAAAGTTTCTTAGCAGAACGTAAAATTCAGCCACATTGCAGGTAGTAGCAGTGGTATTCTAAATGGGGGACTAGGATTATTTTTCACATATAGTTTATTCGAGGCACTTTTTTCACATTTTTTTCTGTTTTGACCAAGTAAAAGAAAAGTAATTGCATGAACAATTGCAGAAAAATCATTCATGGTCCCATTTGATTTTTTTTTTGTAGTCTTACAAAATTTGCCAATGATGATCAATCTGAAGACACATGGCAGTGAAAAACTTACTCATTGAAGTAAATGTACATTTGCCAATCAATTACCAAACAATAACCTATAGTAAAACTGCTGCTTCTCTTTTCATATCTTTTCATCTGTTATTGTTTTTATCCAGTTCCGAAATATATATTCTCTTCCAACAGGTGCCATAGCACGGTTGTCAGAGCTACCTATTACTTCTACATTTTGGATTTGTAACAACATCTAATTTTTGTTTTACAGTTAAAGGAAGCCTGTACTGAAAGAAATATAGCTGACATTGGTGACCTTAATTTTTGAAAATACTAGTTTCCTGGCCGCAGCGTTCCATTTACTCTAATGCAGAGTAACAAATGTTGATTTACTAAAGGCAAACAGTATGTTTATTTTGCAATGTGAACATTTACCTAGGTCAGTAAATGAAGTAAAGCTTTGTAAAAATTCACTTTTCCAAAAAAATACCCAATCATGCGCATAAAAAAGTCAAAACAATAGTTTTTTTGTTTTTTTTTACTCAGATGTTTGGAGAAATAAAATCAGCACAGCTTTACCTCTATTTACTTATCATAATGTCTCTACTTGTTTTATAAATTAACCCTTTTGTCTCAGAACAGCTTTCGGGTATTTAGATTAAGAGCTTTTACCTATATGTGGCACCACTTATCCTTTTTTTTTTTTTTTTGGTAATAGTGGAATAGGGAGAATATGAATGCTACTATAGCCTATAGCTGACCTTTGGTTCTGAATTTACTCCTTCCTGACTGTTATGTAGATCGTATTGCTTTAATAATGAGTCACTACACTGAAGCCAAAGACAAACATACATTTGTATTTTTCAGAAATAGGTAATTTGCTACATGGGGAGTTCATTGTTTCCAAGTTTATTTACTAAGGTAGCTTGGTGAACAAAATCAAGCTATATGCATTTTATATGCTCATACAAGTGCAATATTAATTATAAAAAACTGGATGATTAAAGTGAATTAATATTTCTTGTACCTATTTACAGAAATATATTGAAAAGATTGTTTATTCACCCACCAAGGTAATTTGCTTAAACACCCACTTATTAAGGATTAGGCAAGTTTGGTTAGCCAAGCTGATATATGCAATCTTAAAGCAGCGCAAATACATCATAAAGAGAAAATGAAAAATATTGGCGTTTTAGGGTCATCTCCCCTTTGCCTCAAGAAAAAACGACAGAAGTACTAATTAGAATGGAGAATATATTTATTATTTAATCAACTAGTTTTCTGTAGATGGAAACAGTCAACCTCTTTTCATAATGTGTTTGTACAGCTTTATTCTTGTTCTATATTTAGGACTCATTGAACTTAAACATTATTTGACCCAGTGTGAAAAAATATTTTATAATACTAGTGAATATCTTTGTAAATGTTTTCCCAACTTTGTCAAACTTTATATCAAAATTAGAGAGGGGGTTTTTGTTCTGTGTTCTTATTTTCACCCAGAATTGGCAAACTGATTCTAATAGTATTCATTTTTTGTTGGTAATTTTTTTCTGAACAAACAGATGATGATGAACTATTTTTACCAGCGAGCACCTTATATACAAATCCTATCCATATCATTCATGCATCTGCATTTTTGGCATAATAAAGGAATGTTGCATTTTAAAGTTAGGGAGACTTTAACATTTATACAATTGGAGCATATGTAATGTGTAACAGTGGCTAATTGAAGGACTATGTATTTTGTGACTTTATTGATGTCATGATTATCATTTGTGTTAGCTTTTATTACAGAACTGTGTATGTGTGGGACTAACAAGTTCATTGCATGCACTACAATATGAACAATTTGCAGGACAAATGTCAATAAATTCAGACCTGGAAACACAGTATGACAAGGTTATATACAAAAAGCAAATACATTGCAAATACCTGGCAACATCCTGTTGAAAATGTTGCATAGTATTGTTTTTTTTTTTTTAATTTATTTTATGAATAGATAAGGTATGTGCTGATGGTAAAGTAACAGTGGGGGTTTTCTAGTGCTTCAATTTAGGAAGCAGGAAAACATACCTTGGCACTTGTTTCTTAAATTATTTAGGAAGAGGTTGAAAATCATTCACTAAATAAAATTTGACACCTTTATATCACTTTTTTTATCCTTGTAGATTTGTTAACACTGTTGTCCAGTGCACTTAGTGGGGATAAGTTACTATAGAGGAGAGTTTTTAACTTGGGTTAGTAAAAGTGTATTCACTTCAATCATCTAGTGATTATATGTAAAGGTAACTGCATGTTTATCATATAAACCTATAAACATATGTTCACCTTCACCTGAACACATGTTCAGCTAAGTAAAAATCATAACTTTAGTGTGTACAGATGACAGTTGTCAAAAGATAAAAACGTATTTAACAATAATTATTTTAACTTCGTTTTACAATCAAGAAGATTGTTTTACTACTCCAGTTTACCAATGGTGGTTTCATTCTTATTAGAATTAGCATGTTCTTGAAAATTGGGTATTTATTCAGCAGCACCCTCCTTTTTTTATTTCTCTCTTGGATTCTGCCATAAAAAAAGTTACATTTTTCATCTCTTTTTTTGAGTTTAATTTTTGTTATGCCTATTGACTATTCATTAACATATGTGTAAATATACATTAACCTGTTATAGCCAGAAATTAGATTTTGTGCTGTATACCATGAAAGGGTAATAGCAGATCTATATATAATGCCATTTAGCACATAATGACATTGAAACCGAAATTAATAATGGATCTCTGTTTTCTTTTTTTTTATTCTACCTATTCTATTTCTGCTCAATATATTTGAAGATATATACGTGTATTCTATCTTTGATTCCAAAAACTTTCAAAACCTTATGTCTTCCGACGTGTTAGTTTTTACCTTTTTATGAATAAAATGCTGGTGATTACATTAGTTTGAAAACTCTCTTAACAGAAAGTGCCAGCAAATTCTATATCACTGTAGTTTACAAAGGAACTTTGGGTAACTCCATGATTATCTAAAATTTCTTGTGTTTTCTTAGCAGCAGCAAGAATGCACACACCTAGTAACACTGGTTGTACTGTAAGTGACAGATTGTGGGATTTACCCTTAATTCTAAAAGAAGGTTTGCACTTTACCTACACATTATAATATATAGCGATTATCACTATTGTTGATATTAACTATTGAGTTATTATATCCTTTATGTCCCAGCATTTTACTATTTCAACAATAATGTTTTTAAAAATGCATAAAACAATGTTTCAGCACATAAGTATTTGAACAAACAACTGTGGCTTAAAAGGAGATTTTTTAAAGATCATTAATTCTGGTTACAAGCATGTTGGTATATTTGATCTTCAATAAACAGTGTGTCATAGTGACCCTGACCTTTCCATGTAGCAATTGGGATCTCCATTTCCCATACCTAAAAAACAGCATGGATTTGTCCTTTTTGTAAAAGGCAGAGTGGAAGGCAAAAAGGTTGTTTTTCTAAAGAAATACAGACTGTTTACAAAGTATATGTGCACTTGTTGAAAACAGTAAAGCTTTGCTTTTTTTTTCAATTATTTTGTCCATGTACACGGAGAAAGTTTGTACATTTGTTTCATGTACAAACTTGTACAAACTTTCTCTTGCATGATTGGGCATTCAATGTGAACACTATTTTACTATACAAAGTAAATGTTCTTTGGCTAAAGTGAACTTAAACGTTTCAAATGAACAGTCTCAATTCCTTTACTAAATGAACCCCAAACCTGTCTGTACTCATCTGATCCCTCTTACAGGAACACTGTAATACTAACATGAACTTTACCAGATTTTAATTCACATTGCTGCTATCACTGGGGTGACATCTTCCTTCTTGTTCCCCAGATGGTTCACAATTAGGGGTTCTCTTTTGGTAAAAAGATAAGCATACCTATTAACACATCTGAAAGATGAAGAGAGATTTATTTTTTTAATGGGTAATTGTTTACAGTTTATTTGTACTTTAAGTCCTTTTCACAATATTAGATTTTATTACTACAATACTGAGATTACTGTACTTAATTTCCTTCATGCTATATATATTTCCTATATGTATATTTAGTTAGTTTAAAATAGCATGCCGTGTTATTGCCCAGACTGAGAATTTTAGTTTCAACCGATGAAATGTAATTTTTTTTTTATATTATATGAACTGCTACTTATTACAAAAGGCTTCAAATGCTGCAAATCTTTGCGTGAATTAATATTGTGTGTTTTTTTTGTCTGGTACCCCTTTATAAATTTTACTATAGGTTGTTGTCCACAAAAAATGGTTTTGTATAAACAAGAATATAAAAGATTCCTTTGTGCCTACATGAATAAGAAATGTGCTTACAGAATAAATGATAAATTATTCTCAGCATCCATTGGGTTATTCAGGAGGAGTTACACAGAGGTACACCTAGGAGCCTGTGACTAACCCATAATGTTCTCCTATTTTTTGTATAATTTATTTTGTAGCTGTAAATTAAGAATTTGTTGATAAAACCTGCTCTGTTTCAGCTCTTCAGCGCTATTTTAGCAGCAATGATTGTTGTGTTAATTGTCCAGCAATGTAATTTTTACATGTTAATTCCTGACTCAGTAGCAAGGTAGAAATTTGTATGTTTGTTACCATCTTAATTTAGAATATGCATAGGTAAATAGAAATTTCTAAGGCTGATGATTGAAAAGAAGGCAGCTTGCTTTAAAACATTCGGCTGCTCAAATATAATGCATGAAACATCTTTTTCCTCTGGCATTAAAAAGAGTGTACCTGAGGTTCATTGTGGAGGAACCTGGGAGAGGGGTTCTCTTGCTTTAATTGCACAGAAAAATATGCATAGCAGTCACACAGACAAACTGAATGTACTTTTGGGGGATTTTCGGGCTGGGTTGAAAATTTCAGATCTTAACTTGACATAGTAATATGATTGCTTGTCAATCGTGCCAACAAGTACATTATAGAATTTTAATCTTATCGAATTTAATTTAGCAGAAGTAATGGGGCCCTAATATAGCCAGGAAAAAAAGCTATATTATGTCATGAAAAAATGATGAGACTTTTGTTCTAGTAGCCTTAATCTGTACCACAAAAGGTATAAAATGTTCACAAAATTACAAACCTGCCTAATCTGACATAAAATATTCAACAATTAAATAGTTGTATGATTCTTGGTTACTAATGTTACAATCTTCCACAATCCATAGATATAAATGTATCAGGCAGGTTCCACATTCACACACAAGTCTATGGAAATTCAAAGAAGAAGGTTTCTTTTTCCTTAAAAAATACAATTTTTTGAAGTGTGTACATGTGTAATCCAGCCTGAAAATAAGTGTGGGAATTAAAGTTTAAACAATGACAAGAAAAAGGCAAGAGAGTGTGTAAAGTGTCTTGAACAGATGTCTGCTTTTATTTTTGTATATCTGTTGAACATTTATTTATGTAGGATTTGTTGCAAAATAAAATGCTATATATATATTAAATAATCAATGGCTATTGTTGCAGTTTCTTTTATTTCAGTTTATTATTTATATTTTAATAGATGACCAGAAACATTTGGCAACCAGTAGATGTTGGTTATCTTTTTTTTTTTTTTTCCAAATAGATACTTCGTGTATTATGTTTTGTTTTTCAAACACAAAATATAGTTCAATTCAAAAACTTAAACTTTTGCAAAATAACAAAATACGTATAAAATACATATAAGGTAGCTGTCTTATGTGCAAAATGATTTATATTTCCTTCAATCTATTTTGGAGATTTTCATAACTCCAGACAGCCAATTTCTAAGTCAGTTACTTATCGCTCCCCGAGCCTGTCACTGGACTGCAAAAGAAAAGCAGCACAATGCTGAACTAATTTCTCTGTACCTCTGCTCTGTGCTCCTTTTTCCTCTGATAACTCCAACCTCTGCTGTATAGTGCAAAAGGCTGATACCAGCTTAAATTTAGGTACTTACACTGCTTGTATTCAAAAGATACATTAGGGATTTATGAATAAAATGCAAATAGGGATTTGTTCAACAAAAACTACTTGTTCATACTTTATGTGCAAATTGAGATGAGCAAACGTGGGAGCAAATGTACTGTTGGGTACTTGAAAGGTAATCATTAGACACATAGAAATGTACTGAGAAGCGCACTGCATACAGAATAACAATTCTGTATAGAATGGTGTAAATGTATGATGTAACCTGCCATTATTTAGCATTGATGTGTTAAAATAATTGGTGAGGGCCATCTTCATTTGCAGGTAACAAATTACCAAAGTACTTTTGGTTATATAAAAAACACTATCTGAATATTTATAAAAAGACTCCCCAATGTTGTTTTTATGTGTACAGACCAACATAATCTGTGTTTTATATCTACCTGGAGTTCAGCTTTAAAAGCAGGCCAAGACACAGTGGGAATGCAAAGGTCAGTAACCTATAGCAAGCAATAAGAATTCATTTCAATGAGAATAATTAATAAAAGATGGATTTTTATTTGATTACTATGTGATCTATAATATCTAGTTATTAACTTGTTGGCATGTTTTAAATGTAGACATTAAGATAATTTTTAGATAATTTAGATAATTTCTTAGACTTGTCTTTTATGTTTCTTGCCAAGAAGAAAAAAAAGCATTTTGCATCTATAATAAAGAGACAATAAATCTGCCCGGAAGATTTAGTGCATTCTGCAAACTTTGAATACTTAGCTATTAAATAGAGATACAGTATTTCCTAGTATTTTTTTTTTTTTTTTTTAGCTCAATACAATTGCAGTCACTTTACACATACAGCCATGTAAAGGGAAAGTTCTTACATGCACAATTCCTTTGTACAGCTGGCTGTTTGAAGTGAAGAGATTTAATTTTCAGGTTAATTAACAACAATGTTTGTTAATAAATTCACTGCTATTTTGAAATGATTATATTCATAATAGCCATCAAAACAACATTAGGTGTAAACAAAGTTAATGGCTAAGCATTTTCCTGTTGCCCCCAGAAAAAGCCACAGACTCAACAGTCAGAAAAATAGAGATGTATGCAGGATTTTACTTGATACTAATAAAAATGTTTTGTTTTATCTATATGTGACCTTACTTGCCCCATTAAAAAACAGTAAAATGATCTAGCTCTAAAGAACAATAATTATATCAGAAGAATATAATGGGAAATCTTAATTTATCAAGGTCTTAACATAGAAAGGCTATGTTTATTTTATTAATCATGTGTCAAGTGAAATTTCCAGGTCTTTAAAATGAATAGATGTTCTACCTTTTTACTAATCATCACCAATACTGGGACTTGTTTTACTAGCTCCCCTACATCCAGCAAATCAGTAAATTAGTTAAGCTGTATTATGTCATGTAGGAGCAAGTTGTAGCCACACTATGGATTTACATAGAAAAACATAAAACAAGCCCTTACTGACAATTGTCAGGTGTACAGAGAAAAAACTCATCAGTGTCTTTACCCAAGTCTTCACAGTGCCCTGAATCCTCATAGCAAGCACTTTGACTTCGATGTCAGGCTTAAGTAATGTTAAATTATAAAATTATGCACTTGGGAGCTAACAACATGCATGTTTCATACTGTCTAGGGGGAATAAATTTGGGGGAGTCTGAAATGGAAAAGGATCTGGGGGTTCTGGTGGATCATAGACCTAATACCAGCATGCAATGCCAAGCTGCAATATCTAAAGCTAGTAAAGTACTTTCTTGTAATAAAAGAGGAATAGACTGCAGAGATGGAGACATAATCCTACCCCTGTACAAAGCATTGGTCAGACCACATCTCGAATATGCAGTCCAGTTTTGGGCGCCAGTTCACAAAAAGGACATTGTGGAATTGGAGAGAGTGCAGAGAAGGACAACTAAACTAATAAAAGGAATGGAGGAGCTCCGCTATGAGGAGAGATTAGCTGAACTGAATCTATTCTCCCTTGAGAAGAGAGGTATAAGGGGGGATATGATCACCCTGTATAAATATATAAATAGTCCATATAAAGAACTCTCTTCCCAATTATTCACTTTGAGATCATTACATAGAACAAGAGGGGAATCTTTGCGTCTGGAGGTAAAGAAGTTTAAGCTCCGGATAAGGAAGGGATTCTTCACTGTAAGGTCTGTGAAAATGAGGAGTCTGCTCCCTCAGGAAGTAGTTTTAGCAACTACTATAGATTGCTTTAAGAACAAGCTGGATGTTTTTCTAGAAGCACAGAATATAACTGGGGATTAAGGATTTAAAGTAAATATAACAGAGACTGTTGATCCAGGGAACATCTGATTGCCTCATGGAATCAGGAAGGATTTTTTTTCCCCTGTTGAAGCAAATTGTACCAGGGTTTTTTTTTGCCTTCCTCTGGACCAACTATGTATTATAGGATTTTATATCTAGGATATGTTTATTTTCATAGTGGTTGAACTTGATGAAAACCTACAGGTTTGCAGGATTCTCCTTTGTCGTACAGCCTGGGATCTGAGCCACGCTCTTCCTGCTGATAACATGTTTGGTCTCATTCTTCTCCTGCACACACTCCATGTTTCCTCTTACCTGACCTTCCCTCTTATGTCCTCAAATGTTTTTTTGTTGACTTTTTTTTATCATGTCATAACTTTTAACCTCCAGATTCCTTAGTCTTTTAGAAGATTATCACACTGACTCATTTCATTTGCTATTACTGTGTTGGTTTCATCATGATTCTCCTATTTCTTGAATTGCTTTGCTTTGCTTTTTATGTTCTGGTGATTGTAGCATGAACCTACTAGATAGATCTGTGTGTGGAGCCAAGGGCAGCTTCACCTTCTGACTTTCAGTTAGCCTTCATTCACCTGGGGTTTGTTTTTAATCCCAGAGGTCTCTGGGGCTGGGGATGGGGCTCCCGATTCCTTCTGCCCATATATACTATCCTAGTGGATAGCACAGGGTCCATTTGTTGAGGTTCTTGAGAATTATCCTGTTGTAGATAAGTATATTTCCATTGCTAAACTTTTTTTCTCTATGTTTTTGTACATTGACAGAGTTTAAAGCTGCTTTATTTTTTATTTATTTATTGCCAAGCTTTTTTTTGTATATTCAGAAGCTACAGAAGTTACCACATCCCAAAACTATACAAAAAATGTATGACCAACTGTACCAAATTAACCATTAGAATAGCAGTATAAATGAACAAATTATTTACAAACGATAATATAAAATGTGTATAAAACGCTGGTACAGTAAAGATTCTCTCCAGTTGTATAATCTCTATATTACAAGTGGTAATAAGGCTCATATTTAAGTTAAAAAATATCACTCCTCAATGTATTTTCAATAAACTTTTTCAAGAGGGTGAGTATGCACAGTAAAAAGTGCTCCTATATTATGTTTCTTGATAACAATGTCCAGTAGTATCATATCCCGAACACACAGGAATGCACTGGCCCAAAAGCACAATAGTCAAAGCCTGGTAAAACCCCCTGTTTAAGCAGCATAACCACTACAAGGTCCTTCCTTCAAAAGCAGTAACAGATCCACTGCCAGTTAGCAACGATAACAACCCATTGATTCCAACCTTATACATTGGCCCTGATTTATGAAAGTTCTCCAAGGCTGGAGAGAATACACTTTCATCAGTAGGGCTGGGTGATCCATCAGACCTCCCACCCATTGTATAGCATGCTCCGTTCTCCGTTAATGATCTGTTTCTAAAAGATTTCTTATGAATTTTGGAATACTATTTACCCTATGTGAGACCCAGCTCACCCGGTCTTTACACCCACTTATGACCAGTTCCATAGTTAAGGCGTAAGTTTTTTGGTGATACTACCAAACCAGTTAGATCTTGGTTCTAGGAGAGTTATTTTTTTCAATCAAATCTGTTCTCCTCTGTTCTTCCTTCCCCCTGTATCACTTTTTGATCTCCTTTTCTTCCAACTGTTTACTCCCATTTTTTTAACTTTTTATTAAAGCATATTTTGATAAATAACAATAAAAACAAAACAACAATCAGGGTTATAACAAATAGATTGACATAAAATATACAAATGTGTAGAAAATTATACATGGAATAAATAAAAAAAAACAAGGAAAACTAAACAGAAACAAAAAGAAACAAAAAAGACAGACATGAAAATATACCTATATTATATGGAAAGAGGAAAAAATGGTTACACCATCTCGTTGACAATATCAGAAAGTTTCCATTCACATATCATCTATGACGACAGGGGAGTCATTTTCTAACATGTTCAAAGCATACCAGGAAGTATGTTCAAAGGCAGACATAATTTGACGTTTTATTGAAGGAGACTGGGTCTCCATAAATAGAATTCCCATATTTCAAAAAAATGTCCCCACCTTGGTTTCCTTATTCAGAGATGCCTTAATCCAGTCCAATCTGAAAACATACCCCAATTTTACCTGAAAAAGCCCAAGTATCGGTGGATTTGTGTCTAGCTATTTGTGTAGTGTTGTTTTTTGACCAATAAGGAGAGGATAGCTATTAAACTGCAGCTGCCCCTGGTAATCTTTCCACCTTGTAAATGATAGGTTCCTAAAATAGCCCATTCCGGGGGCAGTGGGACATAGTTAATCAAATGAGAAGTAACGTAATGAGCCACCTCTTGCCAGAACCTTTTTATTTTAAGGCAGTTCCAAAAAGCATGGTATAAGTCTGTTAGACAGTTAGAGGTTGGGGCATAGACCATCAAATATGCACGCTGTGGGGTAATATGCACCCCATGGTAGATTCTGAGAGTCATTTCCCTGTACACCGCCAAAGGAAGGACTTACCACACCCTAGAGAATGCAACAAGGATATCATCAGCTGCTTTACTTGGGAAATGATCGGACCAGTTAACCAGACCCGTTCTTCTGGTGGAGTAATCTAAAACTAATCTAATCGTCCTATAAAAAATGCCCTGTGTCCCTGAAATAGCTAAGTGTCCTTATCCTGGCTGATCTCTCCCAGATGTTCTCATAAATTATCTTTACCCTTATGGAAGACCTCCTCTGACCTCACAACCTATGACAGACCAACTTACTCCTAGTTTGGAATAATTTATATCCTAAAAATGGTTATTATGGCACAATTCTTTTATTAGTTTTAACCTATACCTGTATTGGTCCTAGTTATTGCTATTGGTCCCAAGTATTTTGGAGATCATGCGTCCCCGTCTTCACCGGTCACTTCATGTGACCCTAAAGCATCCCAAGTTAAAGGGTGGGACAAGGGCCACACATTTCTATCACACTGCTGCTGTTCTTACTTATCTGACAGACTGGTTGCAACATTATTCCACTAAAACTCCATTAAATGCATACTAGTTCCTTTTCTTCTTTTTATCTTCAAGAAACTCTATGGATCAAACCCCCCGAAAATCTTCTCTGTTAACTTAATTGCTCTCACACATCACCTACTTGCCAATTGAGACACTACAACCTCCAGTCTTCAGATCTCTTCTTTATCTATCGTGACCTCCTTTTCTTTACAAACCTGGCAATCCCCTCAACCATTACCTCTAGTATGTTTCTGACTTTGTCTCGAGCAGACCATTGTAGATTAAGTTCCATCTTTCATGATTGCTCATTACCCTTTCTTGCAAACCTACTAGGCCACATTTTACCCAATCTATTTCCATGGCTGGCCTACAGACTGGTCCACGCATTCTTTTTTTTCTGTTCCTAATAAAACTAGGTTGACTTGTTCCCTTACACTGTTTAAAGGTTTTTTTTTCTCAGGAGCTTTATCTAATTTATTTCAGTACTAAGAATTGGGTGTATCTCCTGCTTTGGAGAACTGGGAGAAGGCCTTTGTCTCTTCTATTAGTGCTAAAGCTTAGGAAACTATTTTACAGATCCACACATGATGCTACTGATGCTTTGGTTCCCAAACCAAGTTTATCTCTCAGTTTCAGAATTATGTTGGTAATGCCATGCTCAAGCAGGAACTATTCGACTCCATCCTCTAGCTTTTCACGTCTCTGTCTCTGACACACCCAAATTCACATTTCTTTCCATGTTCTTGGGCCCTATCAGGAACTCTAAAAAGTGTATCCTCCACTTCTTTCTCCTTACCGCTTGTATCATCATTCTGTCTATATATGAGGGGTTAGCATCGAATGGCAGGCTGAAAGTGAGACACCTCCAATCAGCAAGCTCACTTTAGGGCTTCTTCAGGCTTTGTCACCCAATCCAGCACTGCACAGGTGTGAGATCAGGTGACGTACCAAGAAGACCAAAAGAGAAAACCGAAGATGGCGGCACCCGACTAGGACTATGCGGGACCTGATCAAGGGAAGGTTCAGCACCATCAAGGGATCTGAGAGATTAAAGCTGTGTGCTTTTTTTATTTTCAATTTAAGGTTATATTTGACCAGGAAAGCCGAACACAATATCAGGATTGATCAATTTTGAAAATTTTGATTCAAGAGACTTCCAAGCACTTAAGAATTTATTACATACTCAATGAGAATGAAATAGCTGAGGCTATTAGAAATGATGATTTACAGAAAAATCCTGTTGAAAGTACACAGCCATTTTTTTCAAACTACACATTTTTGCCCCAAACTAAAAAACAAGTCTACTATGTTCCCAGCCCTTAATTTGAATCCAAATAATATTATTTTTGTGGAACAAGTGACAAAAGAAATAAGATCATTAGCAAATTCATCTATTAATGAAAC